>NC_043012.1:56587865-56650365 GCF_006345805.1 Octopus sinensis | reverse complement strand
ATGTATGTATGTAAGTATGTACATGTGTGTGTGTGTGTGTGTATGTATGTATTTGTGTCTGTGTTTTCCCCCCCAGCCTTTGCTTCACAACTGCCATTGGTGTGTTTACAACTCCCATAACTTAGTGGTTTGGCAAAAGAGACTGATAGTGTTTCAGCATTGTTGTTGCCTCCTCAGTAGTAAACCTCACTTAGTGTCTACTATAGGTCAGGCGTCAAGCAGTACATATACATGTACTTCACAATACACACCTCAATTCATCTAAATACAAGGTATTTCTGACTAAAAGCACTTAAAATGAAATTCAAAATAAAATGGAAGAGAGGAATCTTAGACATATCTTACAAAATATGAATGTATATATTATCCAAGCTCACAAGCATATACACTTTTGTAAGTATATATATATATATTTAAACACATATACACATACATCATTATTCTTTTACTGATCTCCATCATTAGATTACAGCCATGCTGAGGCGCCACATTCAAGAATGAATTTTCATTTACATTACTTCACCTGCCAAAGGATACTCAGTCACAAACAAAAGCATTTGTGTGTGTGTGTGTATGTATTATGTTGGTAGGGTAAAATCTAAGCTGTGGCCTCTTGAAGCACATTTGCTTATTTCCAGTATTACAGTTCAGTAAGTAGTTGTATTAAAGTGTGTGTGTGTGTGTGTGTGTGTATAAGCCTGAAAAAAAAAATCAAAGTGAAACACAAACTGATAATTGCTAATTAACCTAAACTGCAAAGTCACTATCTACGCTTCTCTTGTAAAAATTAATAAACATGTACTCTGCCAAAAAGGCATTGAGTGATCCTTCATTTAATGTTAAACTGTTTTTAAATAAAACCTCGCATAAACATAAACCTTCATACACATATATGTTTGTATGTGTATTCATACATTTTATATATATGTATATATATATATATACTCATACATACACATACATGTATTTTGTATGTACACTCACGCACAGTTGTAACTAGATATTCTTTGTCATAGGAATATCTAAAATATGTAAGTGGTATATATATATATATGTATATAATGAAAGCCACCAACCTCAGTCCTCTTAGCTTTACTGTTTCATTTGACATCTGACCTTTTTGTTTCGAATCTTTAAGTTGGTACAATTAAGTTAAGTGGAACTAATTAGAGCAAGGAAACAGATTTTGTTATGATGAAAGTTTAAATACATATCTTCCCTAAATTCAGTATGTGAATATTTGTTGTTTGAAATTGTCATGAGATGCTTCCTTCTTGTATGTTTGAAATCATCATTTAACCTCTGTCTTCCATGCTGGTATGGGTTGACAGGAGCTGACAAAGCCTGGAGGGCCACACCAGGATTCATTTTCTGTTCTGGCGTGGTTTCTACAGCTGGATATCCTTCCTATCACCAGCCACTTCACAGAGTGTATTGGGTGCTTTTTATGTGGAACCATCACCAGTGATTTTTTATGTGACACCAGCACCAGTATCAATTTTGCTGTGGTGGATAGGCCTTCATGAATTCAGCAAGGTGCCAAATGTTTCAGTCTTTTATCATCTTTTTCATAAGGCTCACTGTCTTGAGATCAGCTTTCACCTCATGTCTTCCTGGGTCTCCCTTTTCCATGAGTACTATCTATTCTAAATAATCAATCAGCACTTCTGTCTACATTCATACACATCACATGACCAAACCAACACAGTTTTCTCTCTTACACACGACATCTAATTCCTTTTAATTCCTCTCAATACAGTAGCACTCCATCACGCATATACAGACATTGCACACCCAGCAGAGCATTCTAGTTTCATTTTTTTCTAGTCTTTGCATATCCTCAGCTTTCAGGGTCCATGTCTCACTACCACGTAGCATTGCTGTTTATATACATGTGTCATACAATCTTACTTTCACTCAGAGAGTGAGAGACCTTTGGTTGCCAACAATGGTAGACTCTCTCTGAATTTCCTCCTCCTATTCTTATTCTAACATTTGCACTTTCCATGCATCCTCCCCCTCTACTAATTAGGTCCTCTAGGTAGTAGAAATTATCCACAACCTCTAAAGAGCCTCCAAGGCATTTGAGAAAACCAGTTTCTCAAGTTTAAAATATTGATGAGAACAATAAGAATGGCAGGGTTGAATGGATATCCTCTCACCCTTGTTGCCATTTAATGTCCACTTTTCAGACAGAATTTACTAGAAGCAAATTTCTAGTGGCCAGATGCCATTCCTGTCACCAATCCTTCACCTGTTTTCAAACAAGGTAATATTTTCTCATGGCCAAACATGTTTTCATAGAAGAGTGGAAACAAATGACAGCACTTGTCATGATACTAATAATAATGGTTTCAAATTTCGGTGCCAGGCCAGCAGTTATAACGGAGGGGGATAGTTGCTTACATTAATGTCAGTACTGAACTGCTACTTATTTTATTGACTCCAAAAGGATAAAAGGCAAAGTCAACCTTCAGGAATTTGAACTCAGAACATAAGGATCCATAAGAAATGCAGCTAAGCACTTTGTCTGACATACTAATAAAAGCAAGGAGAAAGTTGAAAAATGTTATACAAAATATAACTGAAATGCAATTGGATAAATTAAAAATGTACAAACAGTACACAAATATTTACATAGAATAAGTGCAAAAAAAAAGAAATTTAATGAAACAATAATTAAAACAGGGTATACTCTTTTACTTGTTTCAGTCATTTGACTGCGGCCATGCTGGAGCACCGCCTTTAGTCGAGCAAATCGACCCCGGGACTTATTCTTTGTAAGCCCAGGACCTATTCTATCAGTCTCTTTTGCCGAACTGCTAAGTGACGGGGGACGTAAACACACCAGCATCGGTTGTCAAGCAATGCTAGGGGGACAAACACAGACACACAAACATATACACACATACTTATATATATATACATATATACGACAGGCTTCTTTCAGTTTCTGTCTACCAAATCCACTCACAAGGCATTGGTCGGCCCGAGGCTATAGCAGAAGACACTTGCCCAAGATGCCACGCAGTGGGACTGAACCCGGAACCATGTGGTTGGTAAACAAGCTACTTACCACACAGCCACTCCTGCGCCTATATCTATATAAAATTTAAACATCCATTTGTAATTAAGACACTGTTTTTTCCTTTCATAATAAATGTGTTCTTTTGTATATTAACATCAATGTAATGGAAGAAGCTAAGAAATTTTATGTTAACCTGTCGTCTAACCTACCTATCATTTTGTTAATGTACATTTGATAGAAAAACATACTATTTTCCATATCTCTTTTTTCTTATCTCTCTATTTTTCTTTCTCTTGCAGGAAGACCACCGCAATGCAATGCTTGGATAGGTCAGTGTGGTCTCTACATTCTAGTTATGATCATTGAGAAAATACTAATGACATTACTAGTACTATGCCATTTTTGGGTAAAGGTTTGTATTTCAAATTAACTCCATTCAAACATTTTGAAGCTTTTTTGTTTGTTTGTTTGTGTTTCTACTTTAATTCTTTTGTCTCATTATGTTGATATTATGTCTCTGTAATTCAACTGGACCTTGATAGTGTTTAGCTCTTTGTTGTTAGTATAGGTAGATTTGATCATCATCATCATCATTATTTTCTCCTCCTCCTCCTTCCTTCTCTTCTTTCTCTTTTTCCTCCTCCCCTCCTCCTCAGCTTAGTTATCAAAGGTACTTCACTCCTTGGTATCTTATTTTTATTCAAGCATAAGTATAGCCCATGGCTACATTATCCAGTTTGTACTTCCTTTCTATTCTTTTTTTTTTTTTTTAGAGGATCTTAGGGTGTGTATGACCCGAGGAAGATTTGCTTGTTGTTTCTAATACATCAAGTGACTATATAGAGGCTCATTAGTTCTTTAAGAGAATCAATAGTGCTAGTGATTTCCTATTCCAGGAAGACATACATCTCTCTTCCACCTTATGCTAGTAAAAGGGTGTGGCAGTAACCCTCACCAATAACATCAATACCATGTTTGAGACCTTGGTAGTCCTCAAAGAAGTAAGCCATTAATAAGAATTTTTAAAGCCATGCGGTGCAGGCATGGCTGTTTGGTTGAGAAGTTTGCTTCCCAACCACGTGGTGTTGGGTTCAGCCCCACTGCATGGCACCTTGAACAAGTGTTTCCAACTATAGCCCTAGGTTGACCAAGTGACCAAGGCAGTGAGCTGGCAGAAACGTTAGCATACTGGACGAAATGTATAGCAATATTTCGTCTGCCGTTATGTTCTGAGTTCAAATTCTGCCATGGTCGACTTTGCATTTCATCCTTTCAGGGTTGATTAAATAAGTACCAGTTATGCACTGGGTCAATATAATCGACTTAATCCCTTTGTCTGTCCTTGTTTGTCCTCTCTGCATGTAGCCCCTTGTGGGCAGTAAAGAAATAAGAAATAAGTGACCAATGCCTTGTGAGTAGATTTGGTAGGTAAGACGCTAAAAAAGAAAGCTTGATATATGTGTGTGTGTGTGTGTGTATTTGTGCTTGCCCACCCACCACTGCTTAACAGTTGGTATTGGTTTGCTTATGGCCTTGTGACATAGCAGTTCAGCAAAAGAGACTGATTGAATAAGTACCAAGCTTTTACAAATTTAAGTACTGGAGTTGATTCATTCAACTAAAACCCTTCAAGGCAGTGCCCCAGCATGGCCACAGTTTGATGACTGAAACAAATCACATGCATGCACACACACATAGAGTGATGTGTGTGTGTATGTGTTATTGCACTTCTTCATCTTGATATCACATGGTTGTTGTAGATGAGTATCATCATCATACAGGTTGTGTTGTTTCCAGTCTTCCATGAAAACATGTCCTGTCATGAGAAAATGTTACCTTACTTGGAAACAAATGAGGGTTGGCAACAGAAAGAGCATCCAGCTGTAGAAAATCTACCACAACATATTCTGTCTGACCCATGTAAGCATGGAAAAGTCATCATCATCATCGTTGTCGTTTAACATCCACTTTCTTTGCTGGCATGGGTTGGACAGTTTGACTGAGGGCTTGTGAGCCAGAAGGCTGCACCAGGCTCCAATCTGATCTGGCAAAGTTTCTACAGCTGGATGCTCTTCCTAATGCCAACCACTCCGAGAGTGTATTGGGTGCTTTAACGTGCCACCGGAACAAGGGCCAGTCAGGCGGTACTGGCATTGACCACACTGAAATGGTGATTTTTACGTGCCACCTGTACAGGAGCCAATCAGGCAATGCTGGCAATGACCACACTCGAATGGTGCTTTTTACGTGCCACCAACACAGGAGACAGTCAGGCAGCACTGACAATGATCATGCTCAAATGGTGCTTTTAATGTTCCACTGGCACATGTGCCAGTCAAGCAGTACTGTCATTGGCCATGACAATTATTTCACTTGCCTCAACAGGTCTTCACAAGCAGAGATTATTGCCCAATATTTGAAGAGTACTCTGAAATGGGCTGGTCATGAAGCACTGGCATAAGCTACAGTGATGGTCTCACTTGGCTTTCTGGGTCTTCTCAAGTACTGCATATCTCCAAAGGTCTCAGTCACTTGTCATTGCCTCGGAGAGGCGCAATGTTTGAAGGTCATGCTTCATCACCTCGTCCCAGGTTTTCCTGGGTCTACCTCTTCCACAGGTTCCAAAACTGCTAGGGTGTGACACTTTTTCACACAGATGTTCTCATCCATTTGCAACATATGACCATACCTGCACAGTCGTCTCTCTTGCACACCACATCTGATGCTTCTCGTGTCCAACTTTTCTCTCAGGGCACTTACACTCTGTCATGTATACATGCTGACATTACACATCCAGCGGAAAAAGTGAACATTAAAAATAATGATTATGATGATAATGATGTGTTTGTCCAAAAAACCTAGTATTTGTGCATTAGATAAGAGTCCTACTTTTTTTTTCCTTCTCGCTCTCTTTTAATCTAGTACTTAAAACTCTCAGTGTAAGCCTTTGAGACTGAATAAACTCCTTCTGCTGATAAAATTGTTATAATAAAAACTAATATTTGAATGTGTTTGGAATAGATAAGAAGTAAGAGACATGCTGTTGCAGTTGGTATAGATGATATTCAGTGTAGCTATGGGTCAAGGGAAAAGTAAAACTACATTAACTATTAGTTCTGTCTAAGGTTATGAGGATTCAGTGCAAACTGAAATTTAAAGGCAGTGCTCCAGCATGGCCACAGTTCAATTACTGAATCCAGACAAAAAAAGAATAACCTTCATAGCTGTGTGGTAAGAAGCTTGCTTTCCAACCACATGGTTCCATGTTCATTCCCACTATGTGACACCTTGAGCAAGTGTCTTCTATTATAGCTTTGGGCCAACCAAAGCCTTGTGAGTGAAACAAGCCCATTGTGCACACACACACACACACATATATATATATGTGTGTGTGTATGTATGTATTTATGTGTGTGTCTGTTTCTTCCTCCATCCCACCATTGCTTGACAATCAATGCTGATGTGTTTATGTCCCCATAACTTAGTGGTTTGGCAAAAAAGACCAATAGAATAAGTACTAGGCTTACAAAGAATAAGTCCTGGGCTCGATTTCTTCAACTAAAACCCTTTGATGCAGTGCTCCAGCATGGCCACAATCAAATGATTGAAACAAGTAAAAGAATAAAAGAATATGCTATATTTAAAAAAAAAACACACAAAAACAGAAAATAAATTAAAATTACTCGTAAAAGCAATTACTGCTGAATGGAAAGGCTAAAAATTATTATGAATTTGTATCCCATTGCTAAAGTATGCAAAAGTATTTAGAAAATCTGTAAATGATATTTTTAGCAGACACAGTAGCTATGCTTGTTTTGCAAATATTTGACAATCCTCCACTAAACACACATTCATTCTCAAGTTTCAGATCAATGGCATTGCTTATGTTGTTTCTCTATATAGACGCTGAAGATTTTTTTCACTTATTTTCACTTTAGTAGAAATATTAGTTTTGACAAAACTTGTAGTGCACCTGAACACTGTACGGAATAATTTCATTATTATTATCGAGTGAGATATTTCATTATTATTATTGAGCAGCGCATGCCAACAAAGTGACACTGGAGTAAAATATACGAAGCCCAATATAACCATCATAGCTACCCATCTGATAAGAGTACACCAGGCACCATGCATCACAACCACATGTGCGCGACATAGTGATCTCATATCAAGATAAAGAGCGCTTAACCTTGCAGGTGGGGCCCAGTTAGAATTTTCTTCAGGTTGAGTCACCCATCCCACTCAAAAGGTCCCTGAATAAGGCTTGTTTAAGGATGTTGAGTGAAACACACGTCTCCAGAGGTGAATTATTCAAGCCCTAAAGAACTCCTCTCAACACATGGCTATGATGCTCCCCATCTACTTGAGCTTGTGCTCAACTGCTTAAAGTCAAACAACTGACAAGCAAATCTGTGGTACTGAGCAGAATATTTGTTGTAGCCCATCTTGTATACCAAGACAAAACATGTACCTGATAACACTTCCAATCAGTTAAGATCAGAAACCATGTGAGCCAGTGCCTGGTACTGCATCAGGGCATATTATTATTATCATTAATCACATGGTTTACATTCATAGAGTTTAAATCCTGTTAAGAGTTGTTTCTCCTGTTCCACCACTGTGATGGCAGGGTCTTAAAGAAATACATACCAGTAATATACTGGAATTGAATAGCTTGCTCAGACATTTTTGACCCTCACATGCCATCCATCTCGGTCCTGCATTAGTTGAGGGAAGTCTTTGAAGAGGTATCCATTGACTCTGATGAGTTGATCTACATACGTTGTTTTCAGATGTCCTGCTCCAGTATGGCCTTACTTTGGCATCCACAGCAACAGGTCACTTGCAAGTCCTTGTTTAACTTTCCAGGAATGTCCTGAAAACACAAGCACCATTCCCTTATAATGATGAAAACTGGCAGGAAATCTCCATGCTGCTGTTTCTTGGTGGGATGAATTCTCCATTATATGTTTACTTTGATTAATTTTACAAATGATGCAGAATTTAGTGAAGTAACTTTCTCATTATCAACCCTTTCGTTACCAACCCGGCTGAAACCGGCCCTGGTTCTGAGTACAAATGTCTTGTTTTCATAAGTTTTGAATTAAAATTGTCCACCAAACCTTAGTCACAATTTATGTTCCTAACACTAGCTTAATGATAGCTAAGTTATTTTACTAAATTCTTTGGTATATTTAAAGTTATTGAAAGAATCACAGAACATCTCAAAATAAATACAGTAAGGAAAGGGTTAAGCTGGTACTTTGCAACATAAATTAACATTAAATTACAACAGGGAGCTTTTAATTTAAAAATCACTTTAAAACGAAGCATTTATATCACAAGACCAAGAGTAGTCTCAGATAGGTTGGTATTCTTTTACAAATATTTTCCTTGTGACTAATCAAAAGATACGACTATGTATGTATCTTTGTGTGTATGTTTAATGAACTTGTATATTATTGGTATATTTATAAAAAGGTGACTTGGTATATTTATAAAAGTGTGTCTACCTGAAAACTTATGACTGAAGCATACATTTAGATTCCAAATTTAAAAAAAAATTATGAACTTGGTATGAAATATAAGTAATGTTATTTTACATTAAAATTTATTTATATTGTATTTATTCATCTTTTTTTTTTCTGTTTGCTTGTGTAAATTTTAAGAACTGTAGTTAATCTTAATCTTCCTTGATTTAACTTGTCTGGTATAAAAAAAATACTCTGCTATGTTTTTGCAATCTGTTAATAGCTCTTATACTAACATACCATAAATCCCGGAGTATAGTCTGCCCTTGAGTATAATACGCAGGGGATTTTTAGGGGGCTGTATCTCTGAAAAACTTAAACCTTGTGTATAATACGCACCCCTTCTCTAACTTGAGTCAAGGAGCGCTATAAAACATCCTTAGTTTGTAAAAATGTATATGGTAATGGACTTTATTATTATTGTATATATAACATAATGCAAACGTGTAGCTTTTTTGTGCATTTTCTTTGCAGAAAATAAAGAAATAACAGTAATAACATTTACTAAATGTTGCTTATTGCAAGTTATGGATGATTCTTTTATGACTTCATTGCTTTCAGGCTTAGCTTAAGGTAATTTCGCACCCGATATCACAAAATGCGTCTGAATAAACATTGCTGGACAGCAAATAGAGATTCGGACATTGCTTAGAAAATATTTTTCATTTTTAACCTCGTATATAGTACGCACTAGGGATTTTGACTTTTAAATTTTGGGGGGAAAATGCGGATTATACTCGAGGATTTATGGTAGTTAAAATAATGGATGGTCTGATAGTAGGTGTTTCTGTGTAGTCTTAGGATGGGCAGCAACACTATAAAGTTGATCAAATACTACAGTTCAAACCGTTTTGAAACAGCTGAATATATTAGATCCTTGTATCTAGAGGACTTAACTTTGTTGTTTACCATCCAAATATTTGGTTTCACAGCTGTCTCCATAACATAGATATGCTGCTCCAGCAGAGCCAATAATAAATATTCAGTAGAAATAATAACAACAACAGCAGCAGCAGACCCTTTATTCAGGCACAACACAAGGGTAGAATTACTTTCATTCTAGGTCAGTGGTTCTCAACCAGGTTCTACTTGACCCTTGGGTGGGGTCCAGCAGAGCCAATAATAAATATTCAGTAGAAATAATAACAACAGCAACACACCCTTTATTCAGGCACAATACATGGGTAGAATTACTTTCGTTCTAGGTCAGTGGTTCTCAACCAGGTTCTACTTGACCCTTGGGTGGGGTCCTGTCAGGATTTTATTATTAATGTTTACTTGCAATAAATTGCTTATACTCATCATCATCATCATCATCATCATAGTCTGCTTTCCATGCTGGCATGGGTTAGACAGTTTGACTGGAGCTGGTAAGCGTCAGAGCTGCACTGGGTTCCTACGGCTGGATGCCCTTCTGAACATAACCACTCCAAGAGTATAATGGGTACTTTTTACATGCCACTGGCACAGGTGCCATTTACATGACACCAGCAACAGCCATGACCACAATTCCACAGGGGCCATTTACATGACACCAGCAACAGCCACCACTATGATTTTACTTGGCTTAACGAGTTTTAAGAATTTTTTTTACACGATTCTAATAATATTAAATTATAGAAATATAACAGGATTTCTTAAACATTGAATGGCTATAAGGGTCTAACTAAATAAAATAGGAATCAAAAGCGTTCATAAGAAAAAATGGTTAAGAACTACTGGACTGGGTTCTAACAAAGTTTTTCTAGATTGTTACAATGATGTCACAAAACAAAAAAAAGAAAAATCTCTGTTTTTCTTCTTACTTCGTAATTATTTCTAATTTTGGCATGTGTGCATGTGATAAAGATGAATTAACAGAATCATATAAAATGTTCTAACTTGGTTTATATTTTCAGGTGCGAAAATTTATTTTAGCCCCAGTGAAGAATGCTAACTTGGAGATTGTGATAGTAATGTTTATGGTTCCCTTATTTGTGAATGTAAGTTCTTTGGACAAGTTCCATATTTTTATCCCTTTTTGGTTTATGATTTCAGTTCCATTGTACCCCCTCCCATCTATCTTTCTCTCTTTTGTGCAGGTCTGTACTTCAGGATAATTGCTTAGAAGATTTTCTGATTGACTGGCATTTCAGAGACAGTTTATCACCAGTCGTCAGTTTAAATTATGGAAATTATCAACCGGTTAACTCAAAGTGTGCTCAATTATAAACTATTACACTCACCTATAACCCTACTTATATTCTTAAATCATGGCCTTTCTCAGATTTATATATAGAGAGGCACAGGCATGGCTGTGTGGTAAGAATTTTGCTTCTTAACCACATGGTTCCAGATTCAGTCCCACTGCGTAGCACCTTGGGTTGGTGTCTTCTACTATAGCCTTGGGATGACCAAAGCCTTGTGAGTGGATCTGGTAGACAGAAACTGAAAGAAGTACCTTGTGTGTGTGTGTGTGTGTGTTTATGTATGTGTATCTTCTAATTTGTGTTTGCCCCACCACCACCACCACTGCTTGACAACCGGTGTTGGTTTGTTTATGTCTTCATAACTTAGCAGTTCAGCAAGAGAGAAAGATATAAGCACCAGGCTTAAGAAAAATAAATACTGGGGAAGATCGGGGCGGTGGGGGGGTTATTCAACTAAACTCTTCAAGATGGTGCTCCAGCTTGACCACAGTCCATTACTGAAACAAGTAAAAGATAAGGCGGGGAGCTGGCAGAAACGTTAGCACGCAGGGTGAAATGCTTTACGGTATTTCGTCTGCCGTTACGTTCTCAGTTCAAATTCCACCGAGGTCGACTTTGCCTTTCATCCTTTTGGGGTCAATTAAATAAGTACCAGTTATATAATCGACTTAATCTGTTTGTCTGTCCTTGTTTGTCCCCTCTGTGTGTAACCCCTTGTGGGTAGTAAAGAAATATGAAACAAATAGGCGCAGGAGTGGCTGTGTGGTAAGTAGCTTGCTAACCAGCCACATGGTTCTGGGTTCAGTCCCACTGCGTGACATCTTGGGCAAGTGTCTTCTGCTATAGCCCCGGGCCGACCAATGCCTTGTGAGTGGATTTGGTAGACGGAAACTGAAAGAAGCCTGTCATATATATGTATATATAGATAAGTATGTGTGTATATGTTTGTGTGTCTGTGTTTGTCCCCCTAGCATTGCTTGACAACCGATGCTGGTGTGTTTACGTCCCCGTCACTTAGCGGTTCGGCAAAAGAGACCGACAGAATAAGTACTGGGCTTACAAAGAATAAGTCCTGGGGTCGATTTGCTCGACTAAAGGCGGTGCTCCAGCATGGCCGCAGTCAAATGACTGAAACAAGTAAAAGAGTAAAAGAGTAAATAGAAGATAAGATATATATACTTTGTCTACAATTGCTGTAAGAGAGGGGTTAGCTTTGGAACCAAGTTTGAAGCAACTTTTGATATCCAATTGTAATTCTGTTTTCCTGTTTTGCTCCACTTACACATCAAGTACCTTTGCTGAATGCAATAGTTGTCATGAAATATAGAGGGAGCATTTGTGCAGTCACTCAACCTGCTAGAAATAACAGTTAAACCTCATTCATAGCACCCCATCATCTTAAATTGAAAGGGTACACTTGGATAATGTTTTTTTTATCTTTTTGTGTTTTGTCTTCTCTTCCCTACGGGGTGGTGCACAAGGGATGTTGTACCCTCAACACTAGCTGATCCACTTTCACCATTGATTTTCCCATTATCCATAGTAAGACCATCAGATTCATCAAATCTAATACTTTTAGGTGACACACATTGGGTTTTAAAAGAAGATCTTGCTATATCATGTTATAAGAAGCTTATCTAAAAAAAACACGTGCTAACATATGACACTGGAATAATAGGATTATTAACCCTTTTGTTACCATATTTCTGTTGAGATGCTCTGTGTTTCTTTCAATTAATTTTTAGATATAACAAGGAATTTAGTAAAATAACTTATTATTAAGCCAGTGTTAGAAGTGTAAATTGTGACTAAGATTTGGTGGAAGATTTTAATTCAGAACTTTTGAAAACAAGACATTTGTACTATATATAGGACCAGAGGCAGTTTCAGCCGGGTTGGTATTCAAAGGGTTAAAGGAGTTAAAATTTCAACATGTTGGGCAAATGTAAGCGAATTTACATGTACATGCATACACACACACACACACATATATGTGACAGTTTCAATTTCCATTTACCAAATCCACTCATTAGGTTTTGATCAACCTAGGGCTAAAATCAAAGACACTTGCTCAAAGTGCTACTCAGTGGGATTGAACCTGAAACTGCATGGTTGAAAAGTAAACTTCTTAACCACCCAGCCATGCTTTCATCATGTGTGTGGAGGAAGGGATGGATGGATCATTCATAGCAACTGCATCTATAGATTAAGAAAATGACTAAATGGGGGAACTCTTATGCAGTTCCTAGATTTGCTAGAAATAATAGGTGTATTTTCTTCAAATCAACTTGGCTGATAGATTTAATTCACCTCTTGGTTTAACATCACTCCCAAGCCCTTGTGTACCTTTTGTGGGGTCCAGTTTATTGCAAACATTCAGGTGAAGTCTCCAGTTTGTTCTACTGGGTCTTGGAAATCCTGTGAAAAAAGAGGGCATTGAACCTTCCTTCTTTGATTAATTCATAAAAATAATTATAAAATTACATAAAAAATACTGTCTTGAAAGTGGGGAAGGTCTCATTACATAATGTAGTCCTGGATACACTTTATTTTTCATAATGGTTTCAAATTTTGGCACAAGGCCAGCAACTCTGAGGGAGTGGGGAATAAGTTGATTATGTTAACCCGTGTTCAAGTGGTACTTATTTTATCAACTCCTGAGAGGGATGAAAAGCAAAGTTCACCCTGGCAGAATTTGAACTCAGAATGTGCAGACAGATGAAATGCTGCTAAATATTTTGGTCAGCATGCTAACGATTCTGCCAGCTCACTGCCTTCACTGTGTTTTTGATGAAAAAAAAAGGACAGGATGGTTACAAGAGATCGCAAGTCTCATCAGTACTGATTTGTGGCTAAACAACACCACCACCGTCGCCATCATCATTTAATGTACATTTTTCAAAAAAATTTTCTTCACCATTCTACAACCATTTGATCTCAAGCCAGTGCAGGTATTGCTAAATAGTTGCTTTATAAGCTAGAAATAGTAGCTCAATGTACCTGATTGCACACACACTCTACCATGGAGGCGCAATGGCCCAGTGATTAGGGCAGTGGACTCGCAGTCGGAGGATCACCGTTTCGATTCCCAGACAGGGTGTTGTGTGTGTTTATTGAGCGAAAACACCTAAAAGATCCACGAGGCTCCGGCAGAGGGTGGTGGTGACCCCTGTTGGACTCTTTCACCCCAACTTTCTCTCACTCTCTCTTCCTGTTTTTTGAGTAACGCTGCGATGGACCGGCATCCCGGCCAGCTGGGGGGGAAAACACGCCACAGAAACCGGGAAACCGGGGGCCCATGAGCCTGGCTATTCTTGTAAAGGGCATATAAACATAAACTACCATGAAAAAAAAAACATATTAGCTAACACAGACATGGGTTCCCTGCATATAAAGAAAAGACCAAAAGACCATCTAGATAGTCATGGCTGGAATGCCCATTCCTCATAGGTTTATTCATTCAGGGTTGACTTAAGGGTAAACAATATCAACAATGACAACTGCCACCATTTGACCTTTGTGATATAGGTTAGTCCAACAAATTCCTCTCAGTATAATTTGTAATTCTATCTTCTACATAGCAGAACAAAAGCTAGTTCACTTTCAGTCGCTCGTTTTAATCATTCTAATTACTTGCACTGACCTGTTGTAATCATTCGTGCTGGTGAAGGCCAAAGTCAGAGAGCCAGCATCTTTATGTTGTTACTATGCAAATCTTGAACAATAAAACTGATAAAGGAATCTCTGCATCAGGTGTAAAGAAACCCCTTACCTGTAGGTGAAATTTTCACCCACACTCAAAACAGGAATGGCTTATTATATATGAGTGTATAATATATATATATATATATTATATATATATATATATATCATCATCATTTAGCGTCCGCTTTCCATGCTAGCATGGGTTGGACGGTCCAACTGGGGTCTGTGAAGCCAGAAGGCTGCATCAGGCCCAGTCTGATCTGGCAGTGTTTCTACGGCTGGATGCCCTTCCTAACGCCAACCACTCCGTGAGTGTAGTGGGTGCTTTTTACGTACCACCCGCACAGGTGCCAGACGGAGCTGGCAAACGGCCACGGACGGATGGTGCTTTTTACGTGCCACTGGCATGGGGCCCAGGCGAGGCTGGCAACGGCCACAATCGGATGGTGATATGCATGCATATATATATTCTTTTACTTGTTTCAGTAATCTGACTGCAGCCAGGGTTTTTTTTAGTTGAAGAAACCAAGCCCAAGACATATTCTTTGTAAGCCGAGTACTTATTCTATCAGTCTCTTTTGCCAAACTGCTAAGTTACAGGGATGTAAACTCACCAACATCAGTTGTCAATTGATGGTTGGGGTGGGGGGGACAGACACAAAGACGCACACACACATGAATACATACATACATATAATTGTATCAAGGACCTATAATCCTTTAAGGGATGCGAGCATCGTAGTTCTCCAGTTTATACCAGTGTTTAGTGAAAACTAAATATATCGGTTTTGCATTGATATATATTTACAAATTCTACAAATATCCCTACATATCTCACATCTATTTCCTTTCCTCCACCTCACTCTCTATTTTGTATCCTATCTAAATTAATTATTACTTAACCATCCTCTCACACCGTCTCTGATGAAGGGATATAATTAATAAATATCCTGGAAACAGCTGTAAGACCTTCTATCTATAAATGTTCTAATATCTACACAGCCTTGGTTTTTTTATCTCATTACGCAAAAAGTTCTGATATATAAATATCTATATATATATGTATGTATATATATATATATATATATATATATATATATATATATATATATATATATATATATATATATAAATATATGTATGTATGTATATATAAATATATGTATGTATATATAAATATATGTATGTATGTATATATATATATATATATATATATTATATATATATATATATATTAGAAGAAATGAGGTAATCAGAAGATCGGATGGTTTATATTTACAGATATTTATTTATATATTAGATTTTTTACATATATATCATATCATTTAGATCATTAGCGCTTTCTCCCATTCTAGTGGGGTTTTCAAATCAAAATAATTCCTTTGTGGGGAATTTTAATCATTTTATAGAGTTTCGTAGTGGTGGGGAGGAACAAGCGCTAATGATCTAAATGATATGATATATATGTAAAAAATGTAATATATAAATAAATATCTGTAAATATAAACCATCCCATCTTCTGATTACCTCATTTCTTCTAATATATAATACCTGTACATCATCTCCAGACCTTCCAACATATATATATATATATAGGCATTTAAAATATTTATGAATGAGAAAAAGAAGAAAATGGAGAAATTGACATGCGGACATCAGTTTATTTAAAGATAGCCAAATCCATATAATGAAATTCCAGTCCTACAGCCGTTTCATGTCAATTTCTCTATTTTCTTCCTTTTCTCATTCACACACACACACATACTCAGACAATGGCTTTCTTTAAGCTTTTGGCTATCAAATCCACTCACAAGGCTTTGGTCAGCCCAAGGCTATCATAGAAGATACTTGCCCAAGATGTCATCCAGTGGAACTGCAACCAGAAGACTTATGGAGAATATAGAAGCAAATCATCTGATCACACACACACACACGTTGATGTAATCAGATATTTATTACTGTATTCAATGTACTTTGATCACATACAAACACTGATAGTTATTGTCTACTCTAGTGATTGTTAAACCCTTTTTAGTCCAGTGTGTCACAATTTTAATTTCTTTAATAATCCTTTGATCAGTGTATCACTTGCATTTACAAACGTATTTTGGTTTTAGTTAAATGTCGATTAGTTCATCATCATCGTTTAACATCCGCTTTCCATGCTAGCATGGGTTGGATGGTTCAACTGGGGTCTGGGAAGCCAGGAGGCTGCACCAGGCCCAGTCTGATCTGGCAGTGTTTCTACAGCTGGATGCCCTTCCTAATGCCAACCACTCCGTGAGTGTAGTGGGTACTTTTTACATGCCACCGGCACAGGGGCCAGATGAGGCTGGCAACAGCCGCGATCGGATGGTGCTTTTTACGTGCCATCGGCATGGAGGCCAGTCGGGGCGGTGCCTGCAACGGCCACGTTCAGATGGTTCTCTTATGTGCCACCGGCACTGGTATCACAACTACAATTTCCATTGATTTTGATTGATTTCTTTATAATTTGATACTGCAGGGAAATTTTATATTTTTCTTTCAAAGTTTATCACATCACCCAAAACCATGTATGTCACTGCCTATTGACATGATCTTTCATAAGTTCGCTTTCACTGGCCTGCACACTGTCTGTTTCTACACCTTACTAGGAAGTATGCTATAAAGTGAACAACGCAGGAGTGGCTGTGTGGTAAGTAGCTTGCTTACCAACCATATGGTTCCGGGTTCAGTCCCACTGCGTGGTACATTGGGTAAGTGTCTCCTACTATAGCCCCAGGCCAACCAAAGCCTTGTGAGTGGATTTGGTAGACGGAAATTGAAAGAAGCCCATCGTGTATATATATATATATATATATTACTTGTTTCAGTCATTTGACTGTGACCATGATGGGGCACCACCTTGAAGGGTTTTAGTCAAACAAATTGACCCTCAAGACTTAATTTTTCTTTATGCTTAGTACTTATTCAGTCAGTCTCTTTTGCTGAACTGCTAATTTACAGTGACATAAACACACCAACACTGGTTGCCAAGCAGTGGGTGGGAGAGATAGACAAAGACATACACACACACACATTTATCTACGACAAGCTTCTTTGAGTTTTTATCTACCAAATCCACTTGCCCAAGGTGCCACACGGCGGGACTGAACCCGGAACCATTTGGTTAGGAAGCCAGCTCCTTACCACACACCCACGCCTACGATTTTTCTTCTATTTATTATTTCACATGCAACACTTATATCTCAGTGTTTTGTCAGATAAACACGGGTAGGGTCAAGAAAGAACCATTACCGAGCTGTGCTTAAGGCATTATTAGTTTGCCTTAAGCTGACTCTGTCTCTATAACACATATACACACACACACACACACACACACACACACTCTCTCTCTCCTTGCACTCCACATAGAGTCTTCTAATTATTTAATTGTTTCTACTATAATTACCATACTTAGAAAATGGCATCTCAACTTCCTTCAGTTATCATCACTCATTAAATTCTGTTCTAGCACTTAATCTATTTGACCACGTCTTTCCTGTAATTAAGACTCCTAATGTTTTATTCAAGTATTTTTTTTTCTGACATACATGTTTCTACACCACTGATGGTGTTGCTGCTACCGCTGCTGCTGCTGCTGTTGATGATGATGTTGCTTTCATGAGGCGCAGAGAAAGGAATTCAAGATCTACTGACACTTCATCAACCATTTTCTTTTGCATTCCAACCCTGCCCCACACATGATTTTGTGCTTAGATTTTTTTTTTTATTGTGGTTGTTGTTGTTGTTTATGTCAAGATCAACCTTAATTGAGGAAACCTATAATCACAGACATTACAATATGACCATCCTGTCCTTCTCTTGAGCATTATGTATCTGGGACTACGCTGTCCAATGTACCCCTCCCTTTTGAAAAGAGTAAGGTGTAAGCTAAGGGATGTTTAGCTGCTCTCTCTAGCAGGCCATGCCACTGTGAACCAAGCCCCTTTATTCGCCATTGTTATTTGGTGGTTTAAAATTAGTTGACACCTTTCATTCGTGCTGTCTTCTTCACATTCCATGATGACTTATCTGAGGGAAATTAAAGGCCCTCATTGCCAGGAATGTGTCACAATTGAAGGTTAAAGTTCAAGTGTTCTATCATGCCATGAAGGTGGCGGTGGTGGTGGTGGTGATGTTAATGACAATGTAATCATCCAACACTTTGCGTGTTCTGTAATGTAATATAATAGCAATGGTGACAGCAATGACAAAGAAGATACCATAGGCGTAGGAGTGGCTGTGTGGTAAGTAGCTTGCTTACCAACCACATGGTTCCGGGTTCAGTCCCACTATATGGCACCTTGGGCAAGTGTTTTCTTCTATAGCTTCGGCAGACCAAGGCCTTGTGAGTGGATTTGGTAGATGGAAACTGAAAAGAAGCCTGTCGCATATATGTGTGTATATATATATATATATATATATATATATATATATATCAACATCAATGGAAATTGCAGCTGTGATACCAGTGCTGGTGGTACGTAAGAGAACCATCCGAACGTGGCCGTTGCCAGCGCGACCCCAAATGGCCTCGTGCTGGTGGCATGTAAAAAGCACCATCCGATCATGGCCGTTGCCAGCCTCGCCTGGCCCCCGTGCTGGTGGCATGTAAAAAGCACCATCCGATCGTGGCCGTTTGCCAGCCTTGTCTGGCACGTAAAAAGCACCTACTACACTCACGGAGTGGCTGGCGTTAGGAAGGGCATCCAGCTGTAGAAACATTGCCAGATCAGACTGGGCCTGGTGCAGCCTTCTGGCTTCCCAGACCCCAGTTGAACCGTCCAACGCTAAACGACAACCATGATGATGATGATATATATATATATGTATATATATATATATATATATATATATATATATATATATGTGTGTGTGTGTGTGTGTGTTTGTATGTTTATGTGTCTGTGTTTGTCCCCTCAACATCGCTTGACCGATGGTGGTGTGTTTACGTCCCCGTCACGTAGCGGTTCGGCAAAAGAGACCGATAGAATAAGTACTAGGCTTACAAAGAATAAGTCCTGGGGTCAGTTTGCTCGACTAAAGGCAGTGCTCCAGCATGGCCACAGTCAAATGACTGAAACAAGTAAAAGAGTAAATTGTCTATTTCTGATTTTGATTTTAATTCTTTCTTTTTTTTTCTCTTCTTTCAGGCTCTTATATTTTGGGTGGTAGATAATTTTTTAAAACGCCAAATCCGAGAAACGAAAACCCTTTCAATAAACAGCAACGATGTATCAGTGAAGTATTTCCGAAACAACGACCGCTTGAAGTATTACAACCATTTAGAAAAGCCAGAAGACTTTGAAGCTAACATGTTACTAATGGAGGATGAAGAGATCAACACATCAGCTGTTGGGATTGGTAACAACAATACAACTAATCTTTTACTGGACTGACAAAACAGAATCCACAACCCATATCTATCTATATATATATAAATATAAATATAAATATTAACCAGCAAAAGGCTGATTGAAGAACTGTTCATGACTGTTGGATTAAAAAGACACTCTCATTGTGTCACATTTATTTATCATTGTTCTGCATTTGTATTTCTCATTTCTCTTCATTATTGAAAAAAAACCAAATTCCATTTCATCATTCAAATGAAAGTTCATACATTGAAGTATAGAATTTTCAAGAAAATAAAATTAATTTTTTTGAATTTCTATTTGTTTTGTTGCTGTTATTGTTTTATGTCACTTTATGCGTTGTCAAAAGTGTCACAATAAAAATGAATTCAAGGGTGATGTCTGTCGCAAGATCCTTGAAGCTACCCAGTTAGTTTACTGCCTAAAAGGAAGTTCAGTTTAATTTTTTTCTCCCCATATTTAACTACTGATTTTCATATAAATGATGTCACTGATTGATTAAGTTGGTTTTGTTAGCCAGGTATCTCCTTTGTCGTGAGACAGCTATCCCTGTCCCTCTGTCATACTCCAACCTATCACCTGGCACACAGCCACTTGTTTCCTTTCTCTCTCTCTAAGCTGAGAGGTCTTGTAAAATATTTGGCAACCTTGTGGGTACTGGCACCACATAAAAACCACCCAGTACACTCTGTAAAGTCATTGACATTAAGAAAGACATCCAATTGTAGAAATGAAGCCGAAACAGATAATTGAAGCTTGGTGCAGCCCTCCTACTTGCCAGCTCCTGTCTAACCATCCGACTCATGGCAACATAGAAACAGACCTTGATGGTGGTGGTGGTGGTGGTGATGGTGATGAAGACAATGACAACCACCACCACCATGTACATGCTTCAGAGGCATCTCCCACCCTCTCTTTTCTCTTTAGAATAGTTCAATTGTTGCTTTTTTTCCAGTCATAATAATGATTCCAGCAATTTCTTTTTCTGGACTGCTTCATCCAATATGTCCTTCCATTTTTAAAAGAGTAGGATGGGATTTGAAGAATTCATTGTTTATTTCTAGCTGGTTGAATGACATGCATTAGCTCATGAATAGTAATGAAAATGGTTGTATGTACTTTCTGGTTTTCAGAAGAAAAGGCATTAAAACAAAAGAGAGAGAGAGACATAGAGATTAATACTAGTTAACTAGAATGAGAGGAATAAGACAAAGACTCTCTTTTACTCTTTTACATGTTTCAATCATCTGATTGTGGCCATGCTGGAGCACCACCTTTAGTCAAGCAAGTCGACCCCAGGACTTATTCTTTGTAAGCCTCGCTAAGTTATTCGGACGTAAACACACCAGCATCGGTTGTCAAGTGATGTTGGGGGGACAAACACAGACACACACACACACACATATATATATATATATATGGGCAAGTGTCTTCTACTATAGCCTCGGGCTGACCAAAGCCTTGTGAGTGGATTTGGTTGAAAGAAGCTTGTCGTATATATGTATGTATATATATCATCATCATTTAATGTCTGTTTTAAATGATGATATATATATATATACATATATACGACGGGCTTCTTTCAGTTTCCGTCTACCAAATCCACTCACAAGGCTTTGGTCAGCCTGAGGCTATAGTAGAAGACACTTGCCCAAGGTGCCACGCAGTGGGACTGAACCCGGAACCATGTGATTGGTAAGCAAGCTACTTACCACACAGCCACTCTTACGCCTATCATTTGAATTTATTAATCCATTTCTTCTTATGTATCACCTGTAATTGTATATTGTCATTTATCAACTGAAAAAGCATAGATCGCCAGAATCATTAAAGCATCAGGTACCAATGCTTTACAGTATATGTTTCACACTTGTTTCTGCCTTCATTCCTGATCTTTCTCTCTCCAGTCGGGTAACCTTGTACTTTCTCTACAGCAGGAGTTTTCAACAATTTTTCATTTATGGACCCCTTTGATTACTATTTTATTCTGGTGGACTCCCATAGCCATTCAATGTTTAAAAATCTAGTTTTATTGAAACTTCTTACAAAATTCCTATTCTGTTTTACACACATTGACTTGTTTAGCTTGAACTATGTAAAATGTTAGAGAGAAAAAACCTAGCAGTTTCTTGCAATACATACATCTAAAACAAAATTTTTTCAGAGGCCCTTAAAATACTAGTGTGGATCCCCAATTTATTGTTTCATTACATGGACCCACAAAAATCTTATAGGGACCCTGGTTGAAAACCACTGCTCTACAGCAAGACACCTGTATCCATCTCACTGTAACCTTTTTCATCATCATCTCCTCCAATGCCTCCTCCCCTCTGAAAAGTTTTTGTCTTGCAAGTATTTGGTGACCCTGTCAGTGCAGGTGCCACTTACAAGCATCCAGTCCACACTAAAGTGGTTGGTGTTCAGAAGGGCATCCAGCTGTAAAATCCTTGCCAAAACTGATCTTGCCTGTGCTTGTGCCACGTAAAAAGCACTACCCACCTTGCCTGTGCTTGTGCCACATAAAAATCTCTAAGTCCACTCTGCTGTGTGGTTGGTGTTAGGAAGGACGTCCAGCTGTAAAAATCCTGCCAAAACAGTCACAGAAGTCTGTTGCAGGCTTCAGCCTGGCTGGCTCTTGTGGTACCATCCCACCTATGCTAGCATGGAACACTGACATTAAATGATGATATCTTGAGTTCAAATTCCATTGATATTAACATTACTTTTCCACCTTCTGCACATACTTAAATAAATAAGCTCCACTTGAACAGTGGAGTTGAACTAAGTAACTAAACCCACCAACCAAAATTTCTAACCTTTGTGTGTTAGAGTTTATTATTTATATATTGAAAATAATTATTTTTTATGCATGTACTAGTATAATATAAAATGTCAGAAAGTGGAATTGTGTCAGTGACCTGGTAATTACATGAAGGATGACGCTCTAACCCTTTTCGTACTCACCCACCTCAAACCGCCTCTAGTTCTACAATACAAACTTCTTGTTTTAACCCTTTAATATTCTGATTACTGTGTCAAATGCAAAGCTTATTTATTCATATTGTTTTGAATTAATAATGCATAATCTCATAGCTTTAGGATTTCAATGATGTGATTGTTTATTTTTTAGAATGACAATGCAAGGTAGATGTGAGAAGCTGGACATGGCCAGTTTGAACATAAAGCAGGTAGAATGGCAAGTAGGCGCAGGAGTGGCTGTGTGGTAAGTAGCTTGCTAACCAACCACATGGTTCTGGGTTCAGTCCCACTTCGTGGCATCTTGAGCAAGTGTCTTCTGCTATAGCCCCGGGCTGACCAATGCCTTGTGAGTGGATTTGGTAGACGGAAACTGAAAGAAGCCTGTCGTATATATGTGTATGTGATTGTCCCCCTAGCATTGCTTGACAACCGATGCTGGTGTGTTTACGTCCCCGTAAATATTTAGACCTGGATACGGTTATAGTGATCAACATTAAAACCTGCCATCAAAATTTCATAAAAATTTATCTTCCAAACTCCAGCTTAATAAAGATAACGTTATTTTTTAAGTTAATTGAAATAAAAGCTGTGTATTTCAACAGAAATATAGCAACAAAGACGTTTAGATTTTATGGTTTATTTATTAATCTATCTTTGGCCTGGTTAGGAAAACAGGACTCTCCCTACAGCCTGTATATAAATATCATTAACGTTTGTCTTAAGCAGTTGCGAGTCAATAACTGCAGGAAAAAACGTGTAGAGAATGAATCCCTAAGGTCTGAGGTTCTGGAGAAGAGCAACTGGGTACTATTGGTTTGTGCAGTACAATAACTACAGGAAAAAACGTGTAGAGAATGAATCCCTAAGGCCTGAGGTTCTGGAGAAGAGCAACTGGGTACTATTGGTTTGTGCAGTACAATAGGGCTGACGAAAGAAAGAAAAAATGAATGAGTCAGAAGAATCTTATTTCTTTACTGCCCACAAGGGGTTAAACATAGAGGGGACAAACAACGACAGGCAAAGGGATTAAGTTGATTACGTTGACCCCAGTGCATAACTGGTACTTAATTTATCGACCCCAAAAGGATGACAGGCAAAGTCGACCTTGGCGGAATTTGAACTCCGAACGTAACGGCAGATGACATACGGCAGCACATTTCGCCCGGTGTGCTAACGTTTCTGCCAGCTCACCGCCTTTACCTATTTCTTTACTACCCACAAGGGGCTAAACACAGAAGGGACAAACAAACGGATTAAGTCGATTACATCGACCCCAGTGCGTAACTGGTACTTATTTAATCGACCCCGAAAGGATGACAGACAAAGTCGACCACAGCGGAATTTGAACTCAGAACGTAGCGGCAGACGAAATACTGCAAAGCATTTCGCCAGCTCGCCGCAAGACAAGGAAGTTTTGAGAAGCAGCAGCCCCTGCAGTAACATTAGGAAAGACAAAGAAAAAATAGCACATTTGTGGGCTAAAGCTTTGTATTTGATGGTAAGTGCTTTCATGCCTATCAGTTGGAGGTCTTTTTTGTATGTGTAACAACAGTAGCACCAAGCTACGGAAGCAATACAGCATTCCATGTCTTGCTTGAATTTCGTAGAGAATTAATTTTATTTGGAACTGATGAAGAAAGACTGACTCTACAAACGATATGATCCAGTTTTAGTTATGTTGAGGATGTGTTCACAAGAAGAGAACTTCAGTGATGTCCCACAGTTCTGGTAACCAGTACTGTCTTAAAGCATGGACGCACTGGGCAGTTATCCAGGGGCTTCACGGGTCTAGGGCCCCGAGGCCTAGTCCCAGGGACCTACAGTGCTGCCAAGACAGCCTTGGCAGTGATCTGAATATATATCAGTATTCGTATATGTTAAACGTCTATCGTAACTCTTCTGCAATGTTATTGTTTCACTTCCAATATACAGATGAAGTCAAGTCATTTTGCCAAACGTGTTACAACTCTGAAAAGGACGCTAACTAATACTATTACTGTAGCCATAGTGTCGTGCTGTTAACCAAGGTACATAACTCTGCTCACCTCGAGCTAAAAGATCTGCTTTCTGTCAACTTCTTAGAATCAGCTAACAAATCTCAATCCTCTCTCTCTCTCTCACTCAGTCTATTTGTATGTATGTATGTATACACACACACACACATTTCTGTCGGCGAAATGCTTAGCGATATTTCGTCTGTCTTTACGTTCCGAGTTCAAATTCCACCAAGGTCAACTTTGCCCTTCATCATTTCAGGGTCGATAAATTAAGCACCAGTTGCGTACTGGGATCAATCTAATCGACTGGCCCCCTCTCCCAAAATTTCATAGTCTTAGATACACCATATGAATAAAAAAAATTTTTTTTAAGGATAGGATCAAAGATCACAGCAGGACAGCCTTTGATCATAAGTCTGACCTGATGCTGAATAACAACTCCTAAATATTGGGTGGTCGGTTGGCTGAGAGTAGGAAAAGTATCTAGCCATTGTCAACTGTTGTGCCAACATCTCACTGCAATCATCATCATCATCATAATACAGTTCTATATTTTAAAAAATGAGGAATCATGCACATTATTTACATTTGACGGATATTTGTCCTCATCTTGCTTGTTGTTAACATTTCGGCTGATACACCCTCCAGCCTTCATCAGGTTGTCTTGGGGAAAATTTTGAACCTGGGTTCTCATTCCTACGGTATTTTTTGATGTTATTATTATTATTATTATTATTATTCAGGTCACTGCCTGGAATCAAACTCAGAATCTTGGGGTTAGTAGCCCGCTCTCTTAACCACTACGCCATATGCCCATGGGCATATGGCATAAAGGTTAAGACCTGAATAATAATAATAATAATAACATCGAAAAATACCTTAGGAATAAGAACCCAGGTTCAAAATTTCCCCAAGACACCTGATGAAGGCTGGAGAGTATATCAGCCAAAACGTGTTAACTAAAAACAAGATGAGCACAAATATCCATTAAATGTAAATGATAATCATCATCATAATTTTAACATTCACTTTTCTATGCTTGCATGGGTCAGACGGAGTTTATTCAGGCAGATTTCCGATGGCTGGATGCTAACCCTCACCTGTTTCCAAGTAATTTCCCCAAAGCAAGGTTCATATTTGCAGAAAAAGGGAAATGAATGGCACTGCTCATATGTCAGCGACGATCATTTTACAACTACCACGTGATGTGAAGACAAGGAGAAACAAACATACACATCTACACACACACACATAGATATTTATCTATCTACCAATAACAAAAGGTCAGTTGTGGGCTCCAAACTTGGGATAGGATCAAGTGTGCAATATTAACTAAATAATAGAAAATAATTAGCAGAATATCACACCTGGTTTCTGCTTACTTTTTCTATTACATATTTGTGTGTGTGAGCTTCTTTTTATCTACAAAGTCAACTTACAAAAGAATCAACCCCCAATACATTTTTTTTTTAAAGCTTGGTACTTATTCTATCAGTCCCTTTTTTTGAACTGCTAAGTTACGGAGACATAAAACACCAGTTGTCTAGTGGTAGTCAGGGGGACAAACACAGACACACAAATAGATACTATATCTACTCACAAGGCTTTGGTCAGCCCAAGACTATAGTAGAAGACACTTGAAGGTGTCACACAGTAGGACTGATCCCAGAACCATGCAGCTCAGAAGCAAGGTTCTTGCCCTTACCACACAGCCATGTATATTGTTAGCAATCTATAGGGAACTGAGAATGATTGACCATCATATTCAAATTCTGTGAATCTGCATGCAGTGAAGTGGGCCAATGTGAGATTCATAATCTTGGAAATGCCAGCACGTAGTTTTTGTTTAGTGTGAAGTGGGGAATTACATGTCAATTTCTTTACAATATGGACAGTAAAACTACATTGGTTGACCATTAAAGAGTCAAAGTAGATTGGACATTCATCATCGTTTAACTTCCGCTTTCCATGCTAGCATGGGTTGGACGATTTGACCGAAGTCTGGCAAACCAGACTCCAATCTGATCTGGCAGAGTTTCTACAGCTGGATACCCTTCCTAACTCCAACCAGTCTAACAGTGTAGTGGGTGCTTTTATGTGCCACCAACATGAGGGCCAGTCAGGTGGTACTGGCAACAGCCACGCTCAAATGGTGCTTTTTATGTGCCACCTGCACAGGAGCCAGTTCAGCAGCACTGGCAATGACTTCGCTCAAATGTTTTTTCACGTGCCACCAGCACAAGTGCCAGTAAGGTGATGCAGGTAACGATCACACTCGAATGGTGCTTTTTACGTGTCACCAGCATGGAAGCCAGTTTGTTGCTCTGGCAACGATCACGCTCAGATGGTGCTCTTAGCACTCCACTAGTCATCGAATTTGATTTTGATTTCGATTTATGCTCATTATTTGCAGTCATCACCTTTGAAAGTGTGTGAGTCACCTGTACCTGTTCTGCAGGACTTCAAATTTCACCAGAATCTGATTTATGTTGTTAGCAATTGCATTATGTGTACCTGGGAATACATAAGTTAAAATTTTTCCACGCATTAAATATGTACACACACAGAAAACAATATACTTCCACACATATATGTATATAAAACATTATTAACCATCATCATCACTGTCTTCTTAACATCTACTTTTCCATATTCACATGGGCTAGACAGAATTCAAAGAGGCAGATTTCTACAGTGGAATGCACTTTCATGTTACCAACTCTCTAAGCAAAATAATGCTTTCCTGTGGCTAAACATGTTTTTACAGAAGATTGGAAATGAAGGACTCTACTTGTATGATGGTGATACTTGTTTACAACTAAAGTATGATGTAAAGAAACAAAGACAAGCACACACATATACACAACAGCTTGTCATATATATGTGTGTGTGTGCGTATATATATATATATATATATATATATATATATATATATATATATATATATATATAAACGCACCTCATGAAACACATGCAAAAGAGAAATTTGGAACTGATAGAGTAAGTATTAAAATAAAATTCTATGATATGGTGTGATGTATATTAGGATTTGATGAATTGCATGGGGACTGCTATCTCTAAATAACATATTTTCTTATCAAGAATAATTCAATTTATTTGAATCCCTGTGACGCCGGAATTCCCTAATTATTCCCAAATTAATATATATATAAATGTATGTATATATATATATATAATGTGTATATAGGAGGAGACCCTCTTCACTCATGAATGACCATGGGATTGCACCTAGAAAGTTACCTCTGAGGCACAAGTCCAAGCAAGGTTGTTTATGGAAGGCCAGCAATCGCTCATGCATACCAGCTTCCCCGCTCCAAGCAACTGATGTTATCCAAGGGAAAGGCAAAGGCCGATACAGCTTGGCACCTGTGACATCACAACTCATTTCTACAGATGAGTGAACTGGAGCAACGTGAAATAAAGTGTCTTGCTCAAGAACACAACATGCAGCCCGATCCGGGAATCGAACTCACAACCTCACAATCATAAGCTCAATGCTCTAACCACTGAGCCATGTGCTTCACGCATGTATATAATTTCTGTCCACCAAATCCACGCAGAAGGATTTGGTCATCCCAGGACCACAATAGAGGAACACTTACCCAAAATGCTATCAAATATATTTTTCCAATATTACAAAGAGAAAGAAAGAAAAAAGTTTGGTAATTATCGTAATAATTTAATTTTCTTCAATAAAAATTATACACATGATGGAGAGGAAAGATGAAATGTCTTAAGTAGCTTCTCTCTTTTCATTTTCATCGTTTGACATGGAAGAATTCAACAATGCATTTAATTTATTAAAGCATATTTCAGCGACGTTAGTTAAATTTGGCTGTAGTATATGTAGCCCTTTAAGGGTAAGAACAATTAGATCATCCATACCATCACCCATCACATCAGCATGTTCGACAGCAACAACTGGAGAAGCGAAACTACGGTGCCACAACAACTGGTAACCAGCTTGAGGCTGACCTTTGGAGAACGAAGGTCGAGTGTTAAACATATCTGATATGATATCAACCTCAGGTGAATAGCTGTTAATATTCCAGTTATCAGGCATGCTAGAATCATCTTTATAGACTGTCTTTGGAGTCGATGTTAAATCTCCAGTCGTGTATTTGTACATTTTCTTACTGCTGACAGAAAAAGAGTAAGCTTTTCTCCTGGAATTCATTGTTTGAAGTTCGTCAAAATTATCAATCGGGCTTGCAGGTTCTTGAGGTGCTATTGTCTGAAACTTGTAAGCTAAAAGTTCTTGCCCGTATGTACCCAACAGCAGTTCGTTTTGGCCATCAAAGTCAATATCTACTGCACAAGCACACATAACACAGTCAGATTTATTACTATCAGGAAGTAGAAGTTGGTCAGAGAACTCCTTGTTTAGCACATTCTTATAGACAACAGAATGTTCAACTGCACTCACAACAAGCAGGTGATAGTCAGACACATCACACTCGGTATTACTCTCAAGGCCAAGATGCTCAAGACATGCAGGTACCGCTACTTTGCTTTCTGACGTAAACAGTAGAACTCGAGTGATTGGTCCATCATGACAAATTGAAAACTGCTTTAAGATGACTTTAGACAATGGTTCGACTAAAAAGACAATAATTTCACCGTTCTGATGTCCTCTGGCAGTAATTCTTTGCTTATTTTTGTCAACGTAAACAATGTTGATCCACAGAATACAACTGGTTATTGTCTGGAACTCTGGAAAATACTCCACAACAGAAACCTCCATAAATGAATGTTCAAGGCTAACATCCTGAAAAATAAAAATCAATAAATCCATGTTTAAAAATTGTTTTGAAAATGAAAGAATCATCTTAATTCTTTAACAATCAGATTATCTGTCAAATGTAATGCTTGTTTTAAATTAATCATGTATTATCTCACAGTTTCAAGATTTCAATGATGGGATGGCTTATTTTTAGAATGACATGGTGACATTGTGGGGAAAATGTGAGAGGCTGGATTTAGCTGCTTTGAACATAAAACTGGTGGAATATTTGGCCAAAGTACAGCCAACTTAAATGCTAAAGAATTTACTCCTTAGTTCTTAAACTGATAAATACCAGCTCCTACTAAAATAATGGAAACTTTTGGCATCTCTCCTCTTTATAAATAAGACTAATATTTCCTCTTATTTCAGCCAAAGTGTGGGACAAGTTAGAAAAATTTTAAATCATCTTATCTCTTTTGACATCAAATAGCCTGGTTAAGGGTATGCATGTCTATGGAGCACTCAGCCACTTACATGTTAATTTCACGAGCAGGTTTTTATGTTGATTAGATCAACTGGAACCTTCATTATCATAACCAACTGAATGCCAAGGTGCAGGAATGGCTGTGTGGTAAGTAGCTTGCTAACCAACCACATGGTTCCGGGTTCAGTCCCACTGCGTGGCACCTGGGGCAAGTGTCTTCGACTATAGCCTCAGGCCAACCAAAGCCTTGTGAGTGGATTTCGTAGATGGAAACTGAAAGAAGCCCGTCGTATATATATGCTTCATAACTGATGCTGGTGTGTTTACGTCCCAGTAACTTAGCGGTTCGGCAAAAGAGGCCGATTGAATAAATACAAGGCTTACAAAGAATAAGTCCTGGGGTCGATTTGTTTGACTAAAGGTGGTGCTCCAGCATGGCTGCAATCAAACGACTGAAACAAGTAAAAGAATAGTAGCAGACCGAATTGAAACTAGGAAAATTCATTTCCAAATAAGGGGTAGTAACTCTTACCCACGAGGAGACCACTGACACTTGTATGATGATCAGGGACTAAACAGTCTGAAACCTAGTATAGATGTAAATATTAAAAACAATTTCGTCTTTAACCCTTCAGCATTTAGATTACTTTGTCAAGTGTAATGCTTATTTATTCACATTGTTTTGAAATGATAAAGCGCTACCTCATAGCTTAGAGATTTCGATGGTGTGATTGTTTATTTTTAAATTGACATTCTAGGGTAGGTGTGAGAAGCCAGATCTGGTTGATTTGGAGATAAAACAGGTAGAATATGGCTCGTTTAAATGCTAAAGGGGTCAACAGTTTGAAACATTTGTTTCACTAATATTTTTATCATCGTTGGGATCTTTTCGGTTTGAACGGCAGTTTTTTCTAGCGGTGTCATATGAAATTGTCACCCATAATTATGACCCTAGTATCGATCTATTGCATTTCAATCTGTTTTAGGGTTAGGGTTAAGGATGGGGGAAGGGTATCTTTTTTTCTTCACAAATGTAAATAAACCCAATCTGTTTCTTAAACGAGGAACATATTCATACGGCACAGAATGATTTTTTTTTACCTCATAGACGTCATTGATTGGTTGAAATTGCAGAAAAAAAAAACAACAAATATCTTACAAACTATGGAATTTTCTCAATAAAGCCAAGAGAAAAAGATGTTTTATAAACACATTCTACCAGTATACGAAGTTTAAAAGTGTTTAGTTACGTGGAAATTATTTTTAAAAACTGCCGTTCAAACCGAAATTGGTAGAGGCAGATGTTTCTATAGTCGGTGCCCTTCCTGTCACTTACCTATGGTACTGTAGAGAGAGTTAAACCTCAAGATCTCTACATGATTCCTGAACAAACTCTATATCCACACAGCAATGTCTGTGCAACCATATATAAAATGATCTAAGAAAAATAACGTAGAATGGCCAGAAGCATGTACTTGAAAAACAAACAAGAATAAGAAAATCCCAGATGAATAAGCACAGTGAATTCTATGTTTGGCTAGTTAGGCCATAATAAAACGTGTTGAGATTTTAAAAATAAACTGTTGTAATGGAAGCCTACTGATATAACAATAAGAAAATCTAACTTTGATTAATAATTAGAATATAGATGTCTTAACAATGGAACAAAGCCTCACATTTTAATATTAATAACAGAGTAATGTGATCTCTCAACTTCTAGTTAGGCTATACTTTGACAAAATGAAAATGGAATGTTATTGTCAAAGATCACCATAATGCTTGCTACATTAAATATATTAATGCTCACATGGTTTTCCAGTGTGAATAGCGCCACATGGTTTTCCTGTGTGAATGCCTGTACTTAGCAGTAGATCGATAAAAATCAATCTGCTGCTAAGTACAGGCATACCTCAACCTACGTCGTTTCGTGTTACGTCTTTTTCGACTTTATTCTTATGCTGAGGCTTGTGGTGGGTGGGGGATTAAATTTTGAAGTTCCAATTTTTGAAAAAATTTTTTTTCTGAATCCGAATCTCCATAGCCGAAAACGTGAGAAAAATTAATCCTCAATTTCTGTCGATTTATCTGACTTTACATCGATCTCAGCGAACATATTTATAAGCATGAAATTTAAAAAAAAGAATAATGAAGAGGAAAATCAAATAAAATACAGGTACAATATATGTACAAACCATTTATTAAAACAGCTACGAGCTAATAAATTATTTCAGAATGTTTGTGTGTGAGGTGTGCGTGCGTGCATGTGTTACGTGGTTTTTCGTGTTAAGTCGCATGTCTTGGAACACGATGTAACCTGAAGTATATCTGCATTTACAAGAAACCAAAATGAAGTCCAATAATTTAAAACAAATACCCGTGAACGTAAGAATCTAACTAAAAATCAACTTGGTTTTTGTTGAAGAAAACTTATAATTCTTGTAACGGTCTTTAGGTATATCAAGTCTAAAACACATTAACACGTAATTAGCGAACGGAGGAGTATCTGCTTGATCGATCGACATACAAGAAATAACAACCAAATCTCTCTCAAATCACTTCCCTCTGTTGTTTTAAACAAGGCGGGGTACAGGAGAATGTAGCCCTAAAATTCTTAAGAAGTGCCGATCCAGGTCTTGTAATTATTGCAAAGTGTAAAACGGAATACAAGTTACTGATTCTCTTATCAGTAACCTTGTTTCTAATTAGTGACACATCTCAATTAAAGATTCTCGAACTAAACTGAAAGAAAAAATGTGCTAACAACAATCCCCACCCCCACATAATATCGGGTTTAAAACACACTCAAATACCATTTCACTCCTTGCTGTCTGCTACTGAAGCAGAGGTGATAGAATTATTGAAATTGCGAGTTTCTTATTGATCTGTATTTCTGATTATTAATGATCATTTATTTCAATTTTAAAAGAATCGTTAACCAACATTTCATCAACTATTGGTTTATATATTTTATAATTAAAGTATCTTTAATTTCGTTAATAAAAATAATTATATTCTTTTTAATTGTATTTTCGTGCTTTTTCTATCTGCTTACTATCAGACAGCAAGTAGTTGTTTGTTGTAGTTGTTGGAGTGGTGGTGGCAAGTCCTGATCCAACAGACATGTGACAAAACATTCCAGCCTTGACCATCGCGTCTTTCTGAATATACTGGGCATTCTTCACTGAAATTTTCTACATATATTTTTCAAACAGGGTACTAGTATCGTAGCACCTTCAAACAGTGCAGATTACAATTATATCGGAATTAATACGAAAAACAAAAATTTGTGGTTGAACACATCACATATAGGCCTATTTACAAAATGAAACTAGAAATTTTGAAAAATTTGTGATATGTGATGTGCGCACCTTCTAAATTTTTTTCTCAACATTAAATTCCGATATAATCGTAACCTACACCATCTGCAAGGGTTTGTAAAAAAATTTCATCAAGATATAAGCCTACCTACTTTTCTGAAAGTTATGAGGAAACAAAGTCAGCTAGGGGAGGAAGGGCTACAATTGTGATCGTTGTCTTTTTTTTACAATAATAATGATTACAAACCTCTCGATATAAGTGAACCTTTTTATCGTTTCCACTCAATAAGAATACAGTTTCCTTCGAATTTTTGGTAATTAATTGAGTGTGCGTGAGCTGATAGGGTATAAATTCCAACTTCAAATACTGACATATAGGTGTTACTTGATCTGAGTTCGGTTTAATATCCAATTCTTTTTCCCAAGAAGAATAAATATTCAAAAACTGACATGTTTTGTTTTCATTTTCTTCTAATTTCAGGAAAGCAATTCCGATTATAAGTTCGTCATCATGAAATACCTTACGAAAAGCGTCGATAGCTACAAGTTCGGCATCACCAGGGATATATGTAAATTGGATTTCTCTGGAGGACGGCCGTAATTTGTCTGAATGTTTGTGGTACTCCACGCTCATTACTTTGCCATTCATACATCCTGTCAGTAATTTTGTAGTGCCATCAGCTTTAGAGAACGTTGTTAAACCATAGACATTGCTCTGAGAAGGAAGGCAACTAAAATGAGCATCAATCCATTGCCATCTTCCACCCATCGTGTTATTGTTATAACTACTGGGCTGAGTTATCTCCTCTTTACCGGAACTCAATCGTTCTTTCTTTTCCGGTTAGCCATTTACTGTCTTTGGTGCACCAAATTTTTGGTCGTGCTAATCTTAGCTCATCCAACACCATAGTCATTAAATAGGATTTTATAAAACATCTAAAACACATCCAATATGCCACCTAAATTCGATCCGAGTGCCGTTCATATCGGTAAGCCACTATGTTTTTTATTTGAACACTTTTTCCTTTAAATAGCATGTGTTTCGTACACATCTGTGATGGAGTCATACCACATTATAAAAGTTTAAATGTGTGAACTATTACTTTGTTATTGATCTTTTATTTATGCGAATAACTGTTGTGTATATATATTTATTTATATATATATATTCATATTTATGTTTTAAAAATGTAATCTATAATGAGAAAATAATCTATTCCTGTTTTTAACGTATTGAACATAGCGAGCCATAACACCATATTACCACCCAATTTTTATATGTAAACGAATCTCCGTAAGTTTCGCCGGTGAGTATCCTAATTATTCCAACAGCCGAACGGCGTATACGGGATCGAGGATTCCATATAAAAACGTACCCTAAACGTTAATTATCGATGAGAATGGTTCTGAATTGTAGGCGCAAGTCTGTGCCACGAGATCCCTTCTGGTTACTATCCAATTTCGGTAGTTGTTAAATATGCACAAAACGAAAGGAGCTGCATAAAAAAACATCCTAGAATCTCTGAATGTCTACAAAAGTTCCTAAGTACGACATCTTGGTGTTTATAAAATAAATAGAGGTTAATATTAATTAGTTTTTGTCATCATTGGCTCCTTCATTGTTTTTTTACCTGAATGTCTAGGTACTATTTAAGCGTGGTCCCGGTGCGCGCATCCGCGCTAGCTAGTCGACCCTTTCTGTTTTATTTACTTTGCTAGGTAGTCGTGGTAGGATCCACTAGTCACGACTAGCTAGAGTGGATGCGCGAGTGCTCGCACCGGGACCACTCTTCTTAAATTGTACCTAGATATTTGGCCCGAGATGCCACGCAATACAAATGAAGTCTTAGGACATCATGATGGGCAGCGAACTTAATTTCGCCATACTTGGAATCTTCGACACAACTTTAATTATTAAACAATTTTTTTAAACCTTTCCCTTCGTAACACTTGCAAAAGTTGTTCGTGCGGGTTACTCTAACATTATTTTCTTGATACAAAATATCACAGAAAGGAAAATGTTGTTTCCTCGTGGTATAAAATCCAACATGTGTAATATGGTCTGAAGGGAAATGAGACATAATTACAGGTTGGTGCGCCTCCCGATTTCGTTTTCTTCATAACTTTGTGAAAAAGTCTTTGATTTATAACGTAATTTACATTCTAGAAAACAATTCTACAAAATGTCGTTGAATAATTGGCATTTTCAAAAGAGTTATGAAGTAACAAATTCTATAAGTGTAGGACAATCATCCGAAACTGCTTACAAAGGTTTTTTTTTTTTATTCTTATCAACATATGCGCAGGTGTAGCTGTGTAGTAAGAAGTTTGTTTCCCAACCACATTCTAGGTTCAGTCCCACTGCGTTGCACCTTGGATCGGCCAAAGTCGTGAGTGGTTTTAGTAAGCGGAAACTGAAAGAAGCCCGCCGTGTATTATGTGTGTCTGTTTGTCCTCTACTACAGCTGGACAACTATTGATGGTGTGTTTATTTTATGTCCCCCCGTAACGTAGCCGTTCGACAAATGGGAACGATAATAGATAAGTACCAAACTTTAAAAAAGTACTGTGATCGATTTGTTCGTGGCGGTGTACCAGCATGGCCACAATATAAGGCGATCTTTCGTCTCTAGTAGACCTTTCCGTCGATTACACAACATACTGTCTGTCTCCCACACCCCATCAAACACACATGTACATCAATGCTCCCATGCACGGTAACTTCAAAAGAACTTCTCTCGTCATACAATCGCTTTCTCTTAGTCTCTTTCGCTCTCATTACTTCAAAAGTTCCCGCAAGCCCTTATGTAAAAAAAAAATTTTTACGGAAATCGACGGAAAGGTCTACTAGAGACGATGATTGAAATCATCTGTGCAGAATTTCATTAATTTGAACGAAAAAAAAACATGGATTTTTTTTTCTGTAAGTTATGAAGAAAGGAAGTTGTTGATGGGGAATATCAATCTAGTTGTGTCTAAAAATATATATCTTATCAAAATCTGTCGCTGCCGTTTGATTTGCATGTTCGCAATTTAAATTGTAAATAATAAACAAAGTTTGAACGATGGAAGTTTCTTAATATCATTCCGAGTGTCACTCGAAAGATGAAGCATATCCAAGTCTGGAATGTTCGTTTTCGGGAACTTGTTTAGGGGGCTAATGCAGTTTCAGCCCCACTTTTAGTTTGAATCTCCTTGTACCTAACATTGATAAATAGGGGTAACAAAATAATCCTGGATCATTTATTATGGAATTTTATCCTTTTCAGTAAAGTAACTTTTTTTAATACCAATATGAAAACAAAAACACGCAGAAAGTAATGGGGGTGGGGAGAAGAATTCGGAAAATTCACAAGATACGAGTTTTTCCCTCGTCTTTTAGGAAAATGGGGTGGGGTGATGAAACTTTATATAAATACCCGTTTTTTACAATGACCCGTGGTAAAATAATGGAAGATGCCCGATTAAACAAAATTATGGGCAGATGTTATATAACCAGTGCCACGATAAAATAAATCATATGGTAGCATCTTGTCTGTGACAAGAGACTGACTGGATATTTTGGCCCAAGATGCCACGCAGTCAATCGAGTCTTAACACTCATGTTTTCCATAAAGTATATCATGATGACGAACTTAGAATTGCTTTCCTGAAATTAGAAGGAAATAAAAAATAATGGGATATTAAGCAGAATTAAGAGAGCACTTTTAAAAAGGCGCTGTCGAAGGGCCGTAACTCTGAAAGTAGGCGAATATATATCAATAAACTTGGATTAATTGATCGATAGTCGTAAGCGTCCTTCTATATACTAAGTTGGAAAGTGTGGCATCTAATTCAAGACATAAAATTGTAGATATTTTAAAGTTATCTCTTTCAAGGTAATCTATTTTTTAGATTGTTACTTCTAGGACAGCTCTTATCTAAAAGACCTATGACCGAAAGTACTCCAGCAGTCTCAACATACTTTATTTTATATACCTAGGACTACAACAGTCTCCGCGGCTACAAGGGGAGATGCGAAACTGCATCAGCTGCCAGTCTACTTTTTCCAGAATTTCTCCTTTTTTTTTTTTTTGCGAAATACGTACAAAAATATGGAGTTTATGATTCATGTGTGAGTGTGTGTTCTTGATAATCGTTTAGAACAAGTGGTTTTACACCAATTACACTATTTTTTTTCTTAGTTTAAAGGCCGTGGACTGAAGATGTGAAATTTCCGAGGTCTCTCCCCTACTCCCCTTTCGCGTGCGCGCATTTTTTTTTTCATAATCGTTTAGAGGAAGTTATTTTACGCCTATTACACAATTTTTTTTTGACCGGGCTTAACGCTTTGGTTTAACCCTTTTATTCTGGTCCTGGCGCAACCAAACCCTTGAGTGGATTTCATAAATAGGAACTGAAAGAAGTTCATTGTAAATATAAATGTGTATATATGTGCTGGTGTCTCCTTGTCTTGACATCATGTGGTAGTTGTAAAGTAAATATCAATCACACTAAAAGGTGTCATTTCTAATCCTTTAACATTTTTTCCATGTTGGCATGGGTTTGACGGGACATTAGTCAGTAAGAGCTGCCCAGACTCTGTTTTGGCTTGGTCTCTACGGTTGGGTGCCACTCGCTTTACAGGGTACTGACGAAAACATGTTTGGAGAAGGGTGAGGAAGAACATTTGACCATAGAAAATCTACCTCAAACACCATATTACCTATGCTGACTTGGAAAAGTGGATGTTACAACAATGATGGCCTTGAATTTGCTCTGAAAGAAAAGTGTTTAAATAGAATTTAAATATTCTATTATAACATAGTATAATACACAAGCATAGTGTGCATGTTATACTGAAAATCATGAGGCTTTTATTCGGAAAATATGGCTGCATTATGATTATTTTTATATATAGCTTTTATCCTGAAAATATAGCTCCGTTATGATTATTTTTAACTTTTGTTTTTTATATTTTCAGTTTACATCAGAGCTGTTGGTGGTGAGGTGCCTGGTACCTCTTCATTGGCTCCCAAAATAGGTCCTTTGGGTTTGGTAAGTTAATATTTCGCATTTTACTTTTCTAAAGTTCTTTTGGGGTGGGGTTGAGTTTGTGAAAACTTTGATTTGTTTCAGTTATTGGCTATGCTGGGGCACCATTTTGAAGGGGATTCAGTTTTAAAAAATTGACCCTAGTATTTAGTTGGTACTCATTCTATCGGTCCCTTTTGCCAAATTACTAAGTTGCATTCTGGTTGTTAAACGGGCAAAAGCACATGGCAGGCTTCCACGCAGTTTCTGTTCACCAAATTCACTCAAGGTAGTGAATGGTCTGAAGCATTTTCAAAAGAATTATGAGGAAACAAATTCGTTAAGTGTAGGCCAGAATTTTTTTTATTCTATTATATGCGCAGGTGTGGCTGTATGGTAAGAAGTTTGTTTCCAACTACATTCTGGGTTCAGTCCCACTGCATTGCACCTTAAACAAGTGTCTTGGCTTGGACCAGCCAAAGAGTTCTGCGTGGTTTTGGTATACAGAAAGTGAAAGAAGCCCGCTGTGTATTATGCGTGTCTGTTTGTCCTCTACTGCAGCTGGACAACCATTGATGTGTTTATGCCCACCCACCCCGTAACATAGAAGATACTTGCCCAAGGTGCTGCACAGTGGGACCAAATCTAAACCATGTGATTGCAAACTGAGCTTCTTAGCCCCAGTCATGCTGTTAATGTTTGGTTGAGCAAACTTGAAATTGGACTCCCTTGATATGATTTCAGTGTTTGGTCGGAGTGTTGCAGTATTTATTGGTTATAAAACAATCTAAATGTTTTAATACCATTTTAAGTTATAAACTGTAGCCATACTGGAGCACTGCTTTGAGAAATTTTTTGCCAAATGAATCAACCCCACTTATTCTGTATCTTTTGCTGGACTACTAAGTTACAGAGAATAAGCACAGACACACCTATATACATATATATATACACACACACCACAACTGGTTTCTGTCTACCAATTCCACTCAGAGCTTTGATTGACTTAAGGCTATAATAAAAGACACTTGCCTAAGGTGCCACACATTAGGACTTGAACCTGGAACAGTATGGTTGGGAAGCGAGCTTTTTACTACACAATCACGCTTGTGTCTATATATATTTCAAACACGAGAGAAAGAGTGTTTTTTTAACATTAAATTGCCTTTTCCTGATGAAATTTTATTAGAAGTGAAGTATCTATATAAAAGTGCAATATTTTTCAATCATTTTGCAAAAAGTGTTTTATACCCTGGTTAGTCATTTAGTGTTGTAATGGTTGAGAAAAGTCTGATATATTTTGCTATTCAACACAAATTTGTTGTGGTTTATTTATTGGGTTGGTGTTTATATAAAAAAAAATTTTCTCTCTCTCTATTTCAGTCTCCCAAGAAAGTTGGTGATGATATTGCCAAAGGTACAGCTGACTGTAAAGGACTGAAAATTACTGTAAAATTAACAATCCAGAATCGTCAAGCTGCAGTGTCTATTGTACCTAGTGCTGCATCACTTATAATCAAAGCTCTCAAAGAGCCACCAAGGGACCGTAAGAAAGTAAAACATGGTGAGTAGCCTTTTTATTTTTTTCTTCCTCTTTGTGCATATCTTTTGAAATTTGAATCATTCTTCATTATCAAAGTTGTCGACTAACTATATCATAAGTGTGTTTGGCAAAATTCTTTGCACTATTTAGTTGTGGTCTTTTATGTTCTGGGTTCAAATCCAACCAAATTTATTTTTGATTCTTCTTAGGTCAGTGTTATCAACTGCATGTGTTGAGCTGACAGGTTGTTTTGTAATGTGCATGTTTGGAGGCCTATGATCACTGCATCTTTCTGTGTGCAGAACAAGTGCTCTTTGACATCATGGCTACCCGGAGAAAGAAAAGATTGTTGATTTTATCATTTTAATGCCCGCTTTTCCATGGTTTGCATGGTTTAGTAAGACATTATCTAAAAGCAAGTTTTCTATGGTCAAATGCCCTTCCATGCCTGTTTCTTAATGAGCTAATGTTTCCCCATGGCCAGATATGTTTCAGAGAGTATTGGAAATGAATAATATTTATTTGCAACAGTCATGAAATATTGAAGCTAGGAGACATGTTCACACACGCAGGCATGCATGATGGACTACATTTAATTTCCATCTACCAAATCCACTCAAGGCTTTGGTCAACTAAATGCCATAGTAAATACTTGCCACTGTCACAGTTGGTAAAAATAGATTCGGCTGCTATATCTAATAGTTTGAGATGTTGGTGTGTGTGCTGCCTCATTATATATCTTGTATTCTTTTATATAAATGATTCTAAATGTATTTCTGCATTTTTCTTTCAGTTAAACACAACGGAAACCTAACATTTGATGATATTTTGGGTGTTGCTAGAGTAATGAGAGATCGAAGCATGTCTAAAACTCTTGCTGGGACATGTAAAGAAATTTTAGGTTTGTTGAAGATTTCTTAATTTGTATTTTGGTGAATTACTTCTTTAAAAGAAGAAAAAAAAGTGGGAAGTGAAGTTGTTAACTATGTTCCTTTGTTACACAAAGAGTGTGGGCTTTGTGTTTTGGTTGTGGACAGGCATTCTACATTTTTAGCTTTAACTCTTTAGCATTCAAACTGGACATATTCTGCCTGTTTTATGCTTAAACCAGCCAGAGACAACTTCTCACACCGGCCCTACAATGTCCAACAAAAATAAGTAATCACATCATGAAAAATTCTATGAGAAAATTCATGATTAATTCAAAACAAACATTACATTTAGCAGAATAATCTGAATGCTAATAGGTTAATTATATGTAGGGGTCAAGGAAAAATGCATGGTTTCTTGGTGAGGGGTGATATGTGTGCATTCTAAGGCAATGCTTATGATGTTTTAGTAGAATACTTTGATCTATTTGCTTAGTTTCATCTGATATATAGATGTTAATCCTGGAGCTTGTGACCTATTTTTAGTACAATTCACTTCTGTTGTCTACCAGAGAATCTAATTCTGAATGTATGATACATTTATCAAAGGTGTTACATGATAGACATAGATCACCCTGTAAATATCATGAGTGTGAAGGAGAACTTTTTAAAATGTTTAATGTATTGGTATACTGCAGTACTTTTATAATTACAACGCAACAGTTAAATTACTTGCAAAATAACAAATCAGCTACACATTCATGGAGGTTAACAATATGGTATGATAAGGATTTTTTGTTTGTTTTTTTAATTTGATAACTTACATAATAAGGATACTGTAATAAAATATGTGAATTAGTAAGGAATAAGCTGTTAAGATGATTATGAAAATTAATGCTAACATAGAGAAACATATTCTAGAATGTCTGTATAATGACGGGTTAAAGTACAACAGCCAATCTTTTCTATCAAGTAGCTTGCTTCCGTTTCCCCATTGTAGGTTTTCTAGTTATGCACAGACTGGCCACATATGATCCAAACATTCTACCTGATTCATGTTCAAACTGGTCGCAACCTTTCACACCTCTCCTACAATGTCATTCTAAAAATGAACAATCATGTCTTCAAAATAATATGCAAGCATGGTTTTGTGGTAGGTAGTTTGCTTCCCAAACACATGGTTCTGGGTTCAGTCCCACTGCTTGACATCTTGGCCAAGTGTCTTCTATTATATCCTCAGGCCAACCAAAGGCTTGCGAGTGGTTTTGGTAGGTGGATACTGAAAGAAGCTTGTCGTATATATATATATATGTGTGTCTGCTGTGTGGTAAGTAGCTTGCTTACTAACCACATGGTTCCGGGTTCAGTCCCACTCCATGGGACTTTGGGCAAGTGTCTTCAACTGTAGCCTCGAGCTGACCAAAAGCTTGCGGGTGGATTTGCTTGAAGGAAACTGAAAGAAACCTGTCATAAATATATATGTGTTTGTCCTTCCACCATCGCTTGACAACCAATGTGTGTTTATCTCCCTGTAACTTAGTGGTTCAGCAAAAGTACTAGGCTTACAAAGTCCTGGGGTCGATTTGTTTGACTAAATGCAATGCTCCAACATGGCCACAGTCAAATGACAGAAACAAATAAAAGAATGTTTATCATATCTTTGTGTGTTCATGCTTTCTCCCATAACTTAGCAGTTTGGCAAAAAAAGACTGATAGAATAAGTACTGAGCTTTAAAAAAATAAGTCCGAGGGTTGATTTGTTTGGCTAAAACCCTTCATGGTGGTACCCAAGCATGGCCAGTGTCAAATGACAAACAAACAAAAAGATAAATAATAACCATTACATTCGACAGCATAATCTGCTGGAGGGTTGAGACTATAAGCACCCTAAGTCTTTCCTGCCTCTCCTCAGCTCACTGTTTCCCAGGGACTGAACCCTTGCAGGTTGTATATTCCTTCCACTTTGGTTATAACAAGATATCACTATGTTTACATCTGTAAAATGTTATTTGTTGATGCTACATATTTTGTAAAGATACCTTGATAAAATATTGCAAAAAAAAATTTTTTTTTTTTTTTTTATAGGAACTGCTCAATCAGTTGGTTGCACAGTTGACGGAAGCCATCCACATGACGTCATTGAAATGATTAACAATGGAGAATACGATGTGCCAGCTGTAAGTTTTAAATTACAAAATTTGTTTCTAGAGTTATAAGAATGGCAGAACTAGGTTCCTTTGAGAATTCTAGTTGAATGGCTCCGGGCTGAGTTTGGCAATATAATGGAACCCTGTCAAATTACCACACAGCTGCTATTATATTAGCAAAGGCACGTGGCCAAGCAGTTATGGTGTTTCACTTGAGATCATAAAATTATGATTTCTATTCCCAGACTAGGTGGTGCGTTTGTGTTTTTTGAGCAAACCACATTTCATCTTGTGCCAGTCCTCTCAGCTTTAAACAAGTTTCAGTAATAATGGAAAGCTAATTGGCAATGAACCAGTATTCATTCAGGGTAGCAGGGAGTGTTGTACTGTCAGTCATATGCCATGGTAACTGAGTTAGGCTCTATCCTTATGCGTCTCAGGGTTTGTTCCTAATCTAATAACTGTGGTGGATAGTCTAGTATTTTGGCTTAGCAGTCCCTGAATCATCTGTGAACAGTGTGCTGTATTAGCTAATGAGCCAGAATTCTATAATGAACATTTAGTGTTTGAAGAAAATATAAAAAAAAAGAAGGAACGTTTTCAAGCTTATGTTGATTCTTTCTGTGACTATATTTCTGATGTAATATCATGCATCTATATTTGAAATGAGTTCAAGACAAATGGCTACTTAGAGGGCATTTTAGTTAGATAAATTATACTCTGCAACCCCATTGTAGTTTGGTGAGTTTAACTGTCTGGCAATAATTAGGTTTAATGAGGTGAGACTGCTTTCTACTAATCTAGATGACAAGTGCTAATTACTATAGTTTCTTTAACTTCTGTGAGCAAATCCTGTATCCTTAATCACTCACTGATTGATTCATCTTATTTGAAAGAGATAGCAAATCTTGATGGAGGGCGGGGTGCTTTTAATCTATTTTACAGGTTCTGTTCTTAAAGCACATATTGAAATATTTAAATTTTTCTATATATTGGAATGTCTTAATTTAATATCCTTTCCTAAAATGATACTAATTCAATTTTCTCTTTTTTTTTATTGCAGGAATAAACAAAATAAAAATTATTCTCAAATATATTTCCATTTGTCTTGTTTTAATTTTCAAGAGATTACATACAAATAAATATTCTAGTTTTGTATGAAGTAAAAACAAACAGGTTTGCGGAGTGAAAAAAAGTATTTTGCAGTGAGGAAGAGGAGTCTAACATCTTGAGCGGGCTTTTATTTCTCTCTTTACAAAAGACCGTATCCAAAACTTATCTTCCTGGTTACAAAATAAGTTATTCCAATGTACACATTTTATATTTAGCTATTTGTTGGTGCAAGTCAGTTACTTCTGCTCTTTGACGAATGAAGCTTCGTTCCTTTTGGCACTTGGCAATATTCTTTGTTTCTTGTTTCCGTCATTGGACCACGACCATGGTGGGGCACTATCTTGAGCTGTTTGGTCAAAGATAGCCTCTTTCCACCCCCTCCTCTCTTTCAATCTGGTACTTATTTTAATGCCTTCTCTTGCCAAACTACCAAGTAACGGGAATGTAAACAAACCACATTGGTTGCCAAGCTGTGGTGAGGGAGAAAATACACTTGTACACAAATATACTAAAGGTTTCTCCACAATTTCTGTGTACCAAATTCACTCACAATGCTTCTAGTCAGCTCCTGGGCTATAGAAGGCAATTGCCCAAGGTACCATGCAGGGGTGCTCAACCGGAAAACCACACAGTTACAAACAACCCCCCCCCCCCCCAACATGTAAGGGTGAAAGTGGATTCTGGTGCTATGTTTCTAAGCAGGCTTTATTTCCAGCATACCATTTGAATATCTGTTAACTAAGAGCAGATTTGCAGTAGTTGTGTCTCTTTGAACACCAAGCAGCTAACTTCTTGATCATTTCATATAAAAATTATATCTAGTTTTCACCTCACTGTTCATATTGATGGTGTCCTTGGCTTGCAGTCCACTGCAAAGACATCTCTGGGCTTGATGCGTGAAACCTGTGTGGGCAGAAAGCTCATTCAAATAATGTTATTTGTTTCCAGTTCTCCACATAACTGAGTTGTCAGATTGGAAGATAATTGACATGCTTGGAAACAGGTCTGGGTTGGTGTCAAAGCATTCAGCCATAACAATTCTGCTTCCATGGGAAGTAGATGTTGAAGTGATGGTATGTGTGGGTAGTAACTGGATGAGGAGCAGAGTTTCGTCTTGGTTAAAATTTTGTTTGTCATTTACATTGGTAAAGTTGTGCTATGCAGATGGAAACTATTAGGAATCAGTTGTCATACTGGTAGGTCATGTGGGGGCATACACCATTGCAGCATGTTACTGCACTAACCATTTATCAGTATATTCTTGGCAGAGTAAATAGTCAGTCCCCATTTCCAGGAGATACCTCTTCATAATGCTGTGATAAAATTGAATATTTCATCTCAACATCAAGGTGGTTACAAAAATTTTCGAAAATAAAGAAAAACTGGATCTTAACCTTTTCACTGACATTAAAAAAAATTTTTGTAACTAAACACTTTCAAACTTCAGATACTGGTAGAATATGTCATATAAAACATCTTTTGCTCTTGGCATTGTTGAGAAAATTCTGTCTTTTGGAAGTTATTTCTTGTTAAAGTTGTCGTATTTTAGTAATTTCAACCAATCAATAACGTGTATTCAGCTGAATAAAATTACTGCTGTTTGTCACAGTTATTTATGGCATATTTCATCTCAGTTATGTTTGTGTGAATGTATCTGAAGCATGTTTACTTCATGGTACCACCATAATTGTTTGTGCTTCGTTTTTCATTTTTTTCTGTAACTCTAACCCTAAAATCATAACACCTTAGAGCTAAAACCAGTATAAACGCACAAACGATGTCATAAATAACAGTGACAAACAACGGCAGTAATTTTATTCTGCTGAATACATGTCATTGATTGGCTGAAATATGACAAGAAATAACCTCCATAATACAGAATTTTCTCCACAACGATAAGAGTAAAAGATGTTTTATGTGACACATTCTACAAGTATATGAAGTTTGAAAGTGTTTAATTACAAAATATTATTTTTTAAATCTGTTGGTCAAAGATCCGAAAAACTGTCTTGAGTAATATATCTTTTTTGTTGTGGCTGGTGTTTGGTATATAAAATAATTTGATGGAAGGTTTTAATTTAAAACAAATATAGATTGTGTCACAGAATAAGCAACTATCCTAAACTGAGTTGGGACGTTATTTACAGAAAGAGTGACTAGAAATTTATCAAAACTAAATAGAATTTACTGAAATTTTTCTTTTTCCTTAAGTCATTTTAAGCTAGTATGTTAATCTTTTTGTTGCCAACCCAAATGCCTTGCTTAGAGTTTACTGTTTCAACATTATTCAAATTAAAGCTAACAACAAATTTTAGTAACTTTTTGCATTATTTTCAAAACTAATTGAAGCGATGAATTTCAACAAATACAATAAGGTATATTTTGAAATACAGGTAAGGGTTAATGGGAAAGACATCAGTTGTAAAATATTACCTCAATAACTCTTGTAAAACCCATGATCATCTTCAAAGAAGCAAGTATAAAGCTAATGATGGTTGCAAATTGCACCCTAGAATATGACTAGAATCACATATAGGATGATTGTAAACTCTACAATTTCTCACTTCACACATCCATTGATTGAATTTTTAACCCTTTCGTTGCCGTATTTATTTTGAGCTACTCTGTGTTTCTTTCAGTTAATTTAAATATAACAAAGAATTTAGTAAAATAACTTAGTTGTCATTAAACTAGTGTTAGGAACATAAATTGTGACTAAGGTTTGGTGAAAGACATTAATTCAGAACTTTTGAAAACAAGACATTTCTACTACAGAGGCAGTTTCAGCAGGGTTGGTATCAAAAGGGTTAAACTAAGAATACCATGATATGCAAATGTTTGTTTGGATTTTCCATCTGATTTGAAACCTTTGCTCTTAGATATAACTAGGGCTGTCTTCCCTGGTGAAGTTTTCCTGTTAGTTCAAGCAGGTTTGCTCACCACATTTGCTCTTCATTTGGCAAAAGCATCAGATGAAATATTTTGCCGTATAAGTTCAATTTTACCTTTGATAAAGTGCCAGTCTAGGGCTGTAAACTGGCAGATTCTTCAGTTCCACCCTTGTCTACTTGAATACTAGGTTAAATCTGCCCCTTTGGGTACCTTCAGAGAAGTTCACTTTTCTGCAAGCAGAAACATCAAATCATCAGTTTCAGGATACTTTTCTTCCTGCCAATCTCTAAACACTATAAAGAATTGGGCACTGATAGACTTAATACACAAACTGATCCTTGGGTGTTTTTATCAGAATCCATTCTGTTATAAGGAATTGGGACCAGTTTTCCAGTTAGGATACATCCCTACCTATCATGCTATTCTTATTTTCCTTACATTCCTCCAAACTGATATTTACCATTGTCAGCACCTCCATTTTCATTCACTTCTGTCATCTCTACCAGCTGTCGTGTTTCCTAGCCATCTTTATTCTCTCCTAGTCCATCTTGTACCGTGAGAGAATACCTAGATAGTGCATTTCCACCATTATATTTCATTCTCTCAACACCTAGCACATTGTCGTCATCTTTTAACCCTTTCGTTACTGTATTTATTTTGAGATGCTCTGTGTTTCTTTCAATTATTTTAAATATAACAAAGAATTTAGTAAAATAACTTAGTTATCATTAAGCTAGTGATAGGAACATAAATTGTGACTAAAAGGTTTGGTGGAAGATTTTAATTCAAAACATGAAAACAAGACATTTGTACTCAGAGCTAGAGCCGGGTTAGTAATGAAAGGGTTAAGGTGTGCTCTACATGTTGACAGGGTCAGTGAGAGCTGCATTTGTCTGTTTTGGCATGATTTCTTTGGTGGTTGCCCTTCCTAATGCCAACCACCCTAAAGAATGTACCAGGTGCTTTTACATGGCACTAGCACCCGTGAACCTGCAAGACTAGGATCCGTCAGCTGTGAGGCATGGACAGTCACAATTTTACTTAGCTTGACATGTCTCCCTAAGCACAGTAAACCACCAGAAGTCTCAGTCTCTCCTCTGTGAGGCCCAACGTCTGTAAATCCTTTCTCACCACTTCAGCCCATGTCTTCCAAGTTCTACTTGGTAATTCTGCATTACCACTCTGTTAGGCGGGTTCGTGTCGTGTGAGCCCCCTTAGCAGAGACTGCCATAAAAAATTCACAAGAATTCCGTTGCCAGCCTCGCCTGGCCCTCATGCCGGTGGCACATAAAAAGCACCATCCGTTCGTGGCCGTTTGCCAGCTCTGTCTGGCACCTGTGCAGGTGGCACGTAAAAAGCACCCACTACACTCATGGAGTGGTTGGCGTTAGGAAGGGCATTCAGCCGTAGAAACACTGCCAGATTTGACTGGGCCTGATGAAGCCTTCTGGCTTCACAGACCCCAGTAGAACCGTCCAACCCATGCTAGCATGGAAAGCGGACGCTAAATGATGATGAAATTGATGGCTGTGGTTAAGAAGTTTGTTTTGTCATCACATGGTTTCAGGTCCAGTCCTACTCAGTGGTACCTTGGGCAAGTGTCTTCTCTACCCCTTGCTGACCAAGGCCTTGTGAGTGGATATGGGAGACAGAAACTGAAAGAAATTCATTGTATATATGTGAATTTGACTCTCCTTGTCTTGCTATAGTGCACTACTTGTAAACATACAAGTGATGTCGATCATTTGTAATCTTCAGTGATATATCTGGTCATTGTATTGCCTGTGTTTAAAATAAGAAAGGGAAATGGCCTTCCTTAGAAACAGGTGTGTGTTGGTATGTGTGTGTGTGTATTGGTCTCTTTGCCTTAACATCACCTGAGTGTTGTAAACGAATGTCTCCACCATACAAGCAGTGTCCTTTGCTGCGAATCTTCTATGAAAACATGTCTGGTCAGGGGAAAGATTAACCTTGCTGAGGAATAGTTGAGGTTTGGTGACAGGAAGAGTAGCTGACCATAGAAAATCTGCATTGACAAATTCCATCCAACTCACGCAAGCATGGAAAAGTGGCCGTTAAAACAATAAGGATGATGGTGTGTGTAATATTTGTTTCAAGTTTTGGTACAAGGCCAGTAATTATGGGGAGGGGTAAGTTGATAACATTGACCCCCAGTGCTCGGCTGGTACTGATTTTATTGACCCTGAAAGGATGAAAGGCAAAATTAGCCTCAGCGGAATGTGAACTCAGAACATAGAGGTAGACGAAATGCTGCTAGGCATTTTGCCCGGCATGCAAGTGATTGCGCCAGCTCACTACTTTATGGTGTGTGTAATATTAACAATCAGGCGTGGCACCTTGAGCAAGTGTTTTCTACTCTAGTCTCGAGCTGACCAAAGCCTTGAGAGGATTTTGTAGACGGAAACTGAAAGAAGCTTGTTTGTATATATATATATTTATGTCTGTGTTTGTCCCCCCACCATAGCTTGGTAACCAATATTGGTGTGGTTATATCCTCAAAACTTAGCGGTTCGGCAAAAGAGACCAATAGAATATGTCCAGCCTGTCGTGTATATATATATGTATATATTTATGTCTGTATTTGTCCCCTACCATAGCTTAGCAACCAATGTTGGTATGTTTATATCCTCGAAATCTAGCGGTTTGGCAAAAGAGACCAATAGAATAAGTCCTGGCATCGATTTGTTCGACTTCAGGCAGTGCTTCAGCATGACCGCGGTCAAATGACTGAAACGTGTAAAAGAGAATTTGAAATGATTTTATTCAGAATTATGGTGATTTGAACCATGTAACCAGTTTATGAAGAGAATTTTTCTTCAAAATGTGTCTTTAAACTTAACACCCTCAGAAAAATACTATCTTATGCTGTAATTTTAAAATTATTGTGGCTATAGAAGACACTTAGCCAAGGTACCACACAGTGGGACTGAACCTGAAACCATGTGGTATAAGGAGCACGCTGTTCCGGGAATCAGATGGGATGAAACCCTCGTGAGAGCCAGTTTTAAAATATTTATACATATTGTTACGAACCTGCCGTCGCTCAAACTCTTCGGGGAAATCCGGGACCCTACCAGGTCGAGCAACGACGATCGAACAGGGAATTCGGCGGGGAAGAATGGCAACAGCGAAACCGGCGACCGGAGATACCAAACAACAACAACAGTAGGAAGAGACGGCGGAAGGCAATTGGCTACATTTAACAACGGTTTATAACAATTATTACAACAAATCAAATAAATTAAGATTACATCAGGTATACAACAGATCAAAGCATTTAAACATGCGGATACAATATACAATGTTCATAGACAAATAAGTTCAGATCAAATAATGTTCACGATACGTTACAGTTCAATACATTATACAATGTTCAAATCACAACAATTCACGTTACAGTTCAAAGTCTTTATAATCTCTTTAGCACTGTTCTTTATAACACATCAACAAGTCTTTTACTTAATTCACATATCAATTCTTTTACATTTCAACACAACTCAACAACACATACCGTTTCAATTCCTACTATAATAGCCGTGCCTTCTATCCGCCGAAATCCCTCCTTCGCTCTCAGCCCTCTGTGTATGTCTTTCTCAACCTCTCATCCTCTCACTGTCTGCCTGTCGTTCTCAACACTGTCACTGTCACTCTCTCTCCTAGTTCTGTAATACCATCTGTCTGTCTTCCCGTAATCCCATCTGCCTTGTTACCAACTCAATTTCTCCGGCCGGACTGTCTAACAGACTCACAGCTTCTGCTTTTTTATAGGGTAGTTTCCTTGACCCTTCCCTGACCGGGAAAAGGGTAGGGGTCTTTCCAAAAGCCATCACTCTTTCGTGAATCTGACAGAACAAAGGACAATAACTTTAGATTGTAGACTTCCAGACTACACTCCAACAAAGTAGGTCAAAGCAGCTGTTCACGGATTGACCTACTCATATCAATATATATGTGTGTGTGTCTTGGTTTGTTTGCTTCAACATAAACTAGTGGTTCAACAAAAAAGGCCGATAGAATAAGTACTGCGATTTAATGAGTGAGACAAGTAAAAGATATCGGTGCATAGGATATTTAATATGTCCTGCATTATCTAAGACAATGGGATCTTTTCGGTTTGAACGGCAGTTTTTAACATAATTTCTAGGTAACTAAAAAATTTTAAACTTCGTATACTGGTAGAATGGGTTTATAAAGCATCTTTTTCTCTTGGCTTTATTGAGAAAATTCCATAGTTTGTAAGATATTTGTTGTTTTTTTTCTGCAATTTCAACCAATCAGTGACGTCCATTGAGGCAAAGAAAGAAAAAAACATTCTGTGCCGTATGAATATGTCCCTTGTTTAAGAAACAGATTGGGTTTATTTACATTTGTGAAGAAAAAAAGGTACCCTTCCCCCCACCCCTAACCCTAAAACTGATTGATATGCAATAGATCGATACTACGGTCATAATTATGGGTGACAATTTCATATGACACCGCTAGAAAAAACTGCCGTTCAAACCGAAAAAATCCCAATCGTGTATAGCTTGAAGGCAATTTGGCTGTTATTTCTAGCAATCCAATTACTTATATAGAGCACTCCTCAGCCAGTGAACGGAGAGCTGATGACAATGTTTTGATATATTCTGTGGATCTTAATGAGAAGTAACAGGAATATATCCAGTTGTCTCCCTTACAATTTGAGTTTGTTCCTGAGTTTCGAGTTATCTCCCGACATTCCTACCCGTATGAGATCACTTTTGGCACCGCATCAACATATGTTGGTTGATAACTGAAAGACGAGCACTGCGGGCTATCTGGCTCCAGAAGCTGTAAACACATATAAAAATAATGTTTTACGAGTTACTCTTCACGTTGATCATTTTTCGGGATTCTCTATTTAACTCACCGTATGTGTTAAACAGTACAAATGCAATATCGTTTTCTGGGACATTTCCATTCACGGCGCATTCTTGGTTCTGTTTTGTTGTTCCTGTAATAAAGATATTGTGAATTATCAACGATATGGTGCTTAAAGATTAGACAATACTGACTTTAAGGGAAACGGGAATGAGAGGTGTAGTTGTATTTACATCTAACAAATGCTCCTTCTTTAATTACCCACTCCATCATTATATGTATGTGTGCGTGTGTATATATACACACACACACATTTAACGGAGTTGGTACCGTTCATGGATAAAGCTATTTAAGTTCCAATATACGAGTGTATGTAGATAAAAGAAGGAACAGAAAACCAATAGGATTAAATGCGACGAACACAGCGGAGCTGTTTAGTTATATCTTGAAACATACTCTTTTCTACACTAAACACAAGGCCCGAAATTTCTGGTGGGTGGGGGCAGTCGATTAGATCGACTCCAGTATGCAACTGGAAAGGATGAAAGGCAAAGTCGACCTCGGCGAAATTTGAACTTAGAAGGTAAAGACAGACGAAATACCTATTTCTTTATTACCCACAAGGGGACAGACATAGGTATTAAGTCGATTACATCGACCCCAGTGCGTAACTGGTACTTAATTTATCGACCCCGAAAGGATGAAAGGCAAAGTCGACCTCGGCGGAATTTGAACTTAGAAAGTAAAGACAGACGAAATACCGCTAAGCATTATGCTCGGCGTGTTAAGGTTTCTTATTTCTTTACTGCCCACAAGGGGCTACACACAGAGGGGACAGACAAACGGATTAAGTCGATTATATCAACTCGGAAAGGATGAAAGGCAAAGTCGACCTCGGCGGAATTTGAACTCAGAACGTAGCGGCAGACGAAATACCGCTAAGCATTTCTGCCAGCTTGCCGCCTTCGTCTTGAAATATACTGTCAGCTTTTACCTACGGATCACGTAGCCCCTATATAGTAGATTATATGCTTTTAACATATTGGGCTTCTAGACGTTTGTTCTAGGCCATGTTTTCTTCCCTTTTCTTTCTTCTCTTTGTTATGTTGAATGGTCTTTTTTTTTTTACTCTGATGAAGCTCTGTGCCTTAATTCGAATGTCCTATGAAGATGAAGAACTTTATTCTCGCATTTATTTACAGACAGCATTTTGGCAAGGGACCGGAAACAGCCATAAGATATGTTACGTCACCTATTTCTTATGTCATGTTTTGTATTAAAAAGTAAGATATAAATGTGGTCCAGTCGATGTGTTTGTTAATCAGGATTTCTCCATTTTCTGATTATATATATATATATATATATATTATATATATATATAAGGTGAACTCTAGTGAACTTCCTCTCTCTATTATATATACATACATGCAAACGTAGCAGGTAACAGCTAACATTTGGCGCTGTTTTGGACCCCGTTGTGTCTACCACTCTGATTGGTTGGTATTGGCGCAAACTGTCTCTTACTCTATCGCGTGCCAATATGCAACCCAACCAATTGCAGCCTCCAAATAAATCATGTGAGACAGTCTGTTCTAAACTACACTTGAGCCTACCGTCAACTATAAAAACTCACCTCCTCCTAGTTTCGAGGTCTGTTGGTTCTAGACCTTCTGAGGTCTAACCACTGACCACATTACAGCGACCTCCATCTTGTCTCTCACCAACATCGTCAACAACATCACAGCACCGACAACAGAGCACAGATTCTAACGTACCGCTGTACGTGATTGTCCTAACCAGTTAACATCGAACATATAACACACGCAGATGCATCTAGATATATGAATAAATGTCCATCAACCACTTCCATTTATCATTCAGCTTGTGTATATATACGTGTGGCTGGCATTAAAAACATTTAAAGTTGCCACCTTGTTTTATGCATTCTTTATTACAGCCTTCTGAATAGAGTTGCAATAGATGGAATGGTCAATCACGTAGTAATTTCCCTTTGTTTAACAGTTCATTTCCTTTTGTTGTCTTGCCATATATATATATATATATATATATATATATGTATGTATGTATGTATATATATATATGTATGTATATATATATATATGTATATATATGTATGTATGTATATGTATGTATGTATATATATGTATGTATGTGTATATATATATATGTATATATATGTATGTATATATATATATGTATGTATATATATATGTATATATATATGTATATATATATATGAATAAAAACTTACTTGGAGAAGAGAAATAACACGTGCGTTCGGTCATATAATAATATAATAAATAAATAAAATATATGCATATATACATACATATATGCACATACTTACATCTACATGTATATATACATGCATATATATATATATATATGAGTACAGGACACCACAAATAAACGTAGAACACAACGAGAGACGAATACATAAAATCAAACAGCTGTCCCTGGTTCAACTCAATGCATGTTTCGAGTATATATATGTTTGTATATATATATATATGTATATATATATATATATATATATATATATATATATATATATATATATATATATATATATATATATATATATATATATATATATGTGTATATACATATATGTATATATACGTGTGTATATATATATATATATATATATGTGTGTGTGTATATATATATATGTATGTATATATATATATGTATTTATATATATGTATGTATATATATGTATATATATATATATATATACACACACACACATATGTATATATATATATATATAAAATGCAAATAAGAAAATGGAAGAACAGATTCCTTTCAATCATCGACTTACAGATATTACCAATTCATATTATTTATTAACTACTTAAATAGGAACATCCAAATCCAACAGAATAAAACAATATACATCAATAAGTAAGATAATACCATAAAAATAATACACATAAAATGGATCTTACAGCTGTTTCAGCCAGTAGATAAAGGTATTTCATTGTGCCTATATTAGTCAGATGTATGGAGGTAATATGCAGTTAAAAATGAGTTACTTATATATATATATCTCAAGGCCTCATCAGAGATTATAATGTACAATTATAAAAATATACAAATGCAAATATAAATATGAAACAAAATACACATACACAAGAGTATATATATATATAAGTGTATATACATATATATATATATATACATATATATGTATATATATAATAATAAACATACACATAAAGTTACAGATAATCAAATATATATACTGGAGTATACATATACATCCACACCAATGGGTACATATACAAAGTCCAAAGTTCATTACATTACATTTCCAAAACTGTTAATATTATTATTATAAATAATACAAATATTGGAATATGTGCATTCTGCTATTCACAATACATAGTAGATGGAAAATACCACATAAAATATAGTATAATATAATATAGTGTAATATAATATATTGTATATCACATATATAATATAGTATAACATAATATATAGACAGATGCCTATGAAAGATGCAAGCACATTAATTCAACAAATAATGTCATTATATTCATATTCTGTATCTGACCATATATTATCTTCTAGTGTATGTTTATTATTGTGGATATTTTAGAGATTGATATACAATTTTAATGTTACTCAATTATGCAACTATTCATATTTGAATTCTGCATTAATACCTATCTATTCATTTATACATCCATTTACTGATATAAGATAATTAATCAATATTAATCTAAGGTTATCCAATATCATATCCATGTACCCCTATATATAATAGGCAATTTATTATTGATCAAAGGTTATACAAGTATATCCTCATAATTAAATAAATGTTTGATCAAAACCATTAATATCGAGATGGACCACATAAGTAGTTAAAACTAAACACACAAATATTCAGTCCACCCGTTTCCTATAGACCTTTATAAATACAACACACCTTAATCGAATATAGGTTGAAGTACATAAGTAAATATATATTTGTTTTTATGGAGGAAAAGATCATTTACATTTTTACAGAACAGATCTATGGAGAGGTCCTTTAAATTAAACAATTCCATCCAGTCAGTACCGAACAAGTTTGTTGCCTTATTTGATACAAAAACCTTTACTTTCAAGGTTTTACCCCGAAATGTAATTTTTTTCCTGAGACATCTTTCACAATTTTTAAAGTTTCCATTAATGTAGGCTTTCCTTTTCTTTTTTCCATGTATCAGGGTTAGTAATTGTAATATCACTGCCTGTATCTAGCTGTAACTTCACGTTCACATTATTAATTTTTATGCACACAAACTTCTTTTGTGAGCCTCGCCTCGACTTTCTGCTGAGAAAACCTTTCCAGAATTTTTTTCCGTTCGACCTTTTTTTTTTTCTGTTTTGCAATGTGAGCTTTTATGTCTGATTTTTTGACAGTTAAAATATTTAAAATTTTTAAACGGACAGTTATTTTTAAAATATAGACCTTCACACCCATAACAGGGATTGGGTCTTGATCTTCGTTTTCTTTTTCCTTATCCGTTACAAGTCAACATGTATGTATGTGAGAATAATCCTTTTCATCGATTTCATTTGTGCCATGTCATGGATTAATAATTCTCTGACATTCTTCTGCCATTACCTGCAGAGTCAAATTCTGGTCCTGTTCTGATTTTGTCAATATTCGGCACATAGCCCCGCATCTTTGCTTGCAGTTAACCCTTGAGCAAAAATTAAATATTTGAACATGTCCGGGATTAATTCTTTTAGTTTGAATTTTTGGCATTCTCGATTGAGATGTCCGCCATGGGTGATGAAATCTTCACCATCTTTTTTTACTAAATTAAAACACTCCCAGCAAATATTGAACAGGGAACTTCTCTCGTTGAAAATTTTTGATAACAATTTAATTGTTTCATCGAAACAAATTTAACACACGGAGGCAGCGGGGGGCAGAATGTGGTTACAGTATTTTTTGTGTTCGGCAGGAGATAATTTTTTTAAAAGTAGACATATCTTTTCATTGTCTGTCCAATTTTTGCATTCCTCTTTGAATATTTCTTCATATCTTCAGAAATATGCAGAAAAAGTAATACTTTCTTCTGGGTTATAACTAAGTTCTGCATATATGGGTACAGTATGTCACCAACTGTGTAAACAGCATGAAGTACGAAAACAAGCAAGTTAAATACGCAAACAACAAGAGGAAAAAATGGAAAACAGGGCAAGAAACATAAAGAACGACCTTTCATCAGTTGTTGGTTCTCTATCTACTTCTCACTTCGAGCATTTAACGACAATATGCGTCTTTGAAGAAAGTTGCTCCCATAAATTCCAAAATAAAATTTTGTGTTTATGGAGGGTCAAAGTTGGAAACAAAAACAGGACATTGGAGACATACAAGGAAACCAAACGAAAACAAACATGGAGGGTTGTAGTCCAGAACAAGAGGAAAATAATGAATGCTGGGAGAAATATTTTCTTTGAAAAGAGAAAAAAGACATCCAGTCCTTAGAGCATCATGCAGGAAAAGAAAGTTGGAAGATGGTTACATGTGAGCAACAAGAGAAAGAGGGTGAGAGAGAGACAGACAGAAAAAGGGAATTAGAGAAGGACGAGGGAGAAAACGATATAGAGTAAAGTCACGTCAAAAAGGTTAAGATAAATTTACTTGGAAATGGACGCATGACATTCCATTAAATAATGACATAAATAATATATATATATATGGATACAGGACGTCACCAACTGTGTAAACAACATGAAGTACAAAAACAAACGAGTTAAATACACAAACAACATCATCATCATCATCATCATCATTTAGCGTCCGTTTTCCATGCTAGCATGGGTTGGACGGGGAGCCCGAAGGCTGCACCAGGCCAGTCAGATCTGGCAGTGTTTCTACAGCTGGATGCCCTTCCTAACGCCAACCACTCCGAGAGTGTAGTGGGTGATTTTATGTGCCACCGACACAGGTGCCAGACGAGGCTGGCGAATGGCCACGCTCGGATGGTGGTGTTTTTATGTGCCACCGACACAGGTGCCAGACGAGGCTGGCAGACGGCCACGCTCGGATGGTGTTTTTATGTGCCACCGACACAGGTGCCAGATGAGGCTGGCGACGGCCACGATCGGATGGTGTGTTTGTTACGTCCCCAAAGCACGGAGGCCAGTCTATGCGGTACTGGCTACGGCCACGTTCGGATGATTTTCTTGTGTGCCACCGGCCACTGGTACCACAAAGATACAAATTCCATTGATGTTCATCTATTTTGATTTGTTTTGATTTTGATTTGATTTTCACTTGCCTCAACAGGTCTTCACAAGTGTCACAAGAAGGAAGGTATGCACAGTGGACTGACTACGTCCAGGTAGGGGCCACGGGTATGGCCTGACTAGTCTCTTGCCGGGTCTTCGGATGGTGTTTTTATGTGCCACCGACACGGGCCAGATGAGGCTGGCGAACGGCCACGATCGATGTGTTTGTTGCGTGCCCACAGCACGGAGGCCAGTCGATGCGGTACTGGCTACGGCCACGTTCGGATGGTTTTCTTGTGTGCCACCGGCACTGGTACCACAAAGATACAAATTCCATTGATGTTCATCTATTTTGATCTGATTTGATTTGATTTTCACTTGCCTCAACAGGTCTTCACAGGTCTTCACAAGTGTCACAAGAAGGAAGGAAGGTATGCACAGGTGGACTGACTACGTCCCAAGTAGGGGCCACGGGTTATGGCCTGACTAGTCTTGCCGGGTCTTCGGTTGGTGTTTTTATGTGCCACCGACACGGTGCCAGATGAGGCTGGCGGACGGCCACGATCGGATGGTGTTTGTTATGTGCCCACATCACAGAGGCCAGTCGATGCGGTACTGGCTACGGCCACGTTCGGATGGTTTTCTTGTGTGCCACCGGTACTGGTACCACAAAGATACAAATTCCATTGATGTTCATCTATTTTGATTTGGTTTGATTTGATTTGATTTGATTTTGATTTTGATTTTCACTTGCCTCAACAGGTCTACACAAGTGTTACACACTTGCCTCAACAGGTCTTCACAAGTGTCATAAGTAGGAAGGTATGCACAGGTGGACTGACTACGTCGCCGGGTCTTCGGATGGTGTTTTTATGTGCCACCGACACAGTGCCAGATGAGGCTGGCGAACGGCCACGATCGGATGGTTTTCTTGTGTGCCACTGGTACTGGAACCACAAAGATACAAATTCCATTGATGTTCATCTATTTTGATTTGGTTTGATTTTCACTTGCCTCAACAGGTCTTCACAAGTGTCACACGTGTCACACACTTGCCTCAACAGGTCTCCACAAGTGTCACACACTTGCCTCTGCTCAACAGGTCTTCACAAGTGTCACACACTTGCCTCTGCCTCAACAGGTCTTCACAAGTGTCACACACTTGCCTCAACAGGTCTTCACAAGTGTCATAAGAGGGAAGGTATGCACAGGTGGACTGACTACGTCGCCGGGTCTTCGGATGGTGTTTTTATGTGCCACCGACACAGGTGCCAGATGAGGCTGGCGAACGGCCACGATCAGATGGTGTTTGTTGTGCCCACAGCACGGAGGCCAGTCGCGATCAGATGGTGTTTGTTGTGCCCACAGCACGGAGGCCAGTCGATGCGGTACTGGCTACGGCCACGTTCGGATGGTTTTCTTGTGTGCCACCGGTACTGGAACCACAAAGATACAAATTCCATTGATGTTCATCTATTTTGATTTGTTTTGATTTGATTTTCACTTGCCTCAACAGGTCTTCATAAGTGTCACAAGAAGGAAGGTATGCACAGGAGGACTGACTACGTCCCAGGTAGGGGCCACGGGTTATGGCCTGACTAGTCTTGCCGGGTCTTCTCACGCACAGCATACTTCCATAGGTCTCGGTCTCTAGACATTTCCTTAGTGAGACCTAAGTTCGAAGGTCGTGCTTCACCACCTCGTCCCAGGTTTTCCTGGGTCTACCTCTTCCACAGGTTCCCTCAACTGCTAGGGGTAGCACTTTTGCACACAACTATCTTCAGCCTTTCTCGTCACATGACCATACCAGCGCAGCCGTCTCTCTGCACGCCACAACAGACGCTTCTTAGGTTCAACTTTTCTCTCAAGGAACTTACACTCTGACGATTATGAACACTGACATTACACATCCATCGGAGCATACTGGCTTCATTTCTTGCGAGCTTACGCATATCCTCAGCAGTCACGGCCCATGTTTCACTACCATGTAGCATGGCTGTACGTACACAGGCATCATACAGTCTGCCTTTTACTCTGAGCGAGAGGCCTTTTGTCACCAGCAGGGGTAAGAGCTCTCTAAACTTTGCCCAGGCTATTCTTACTCTAGCAGTTACACTTTCAGCACACCCACCCCCGCTACTGACTTGGTCTCCTAGGTAGCGGAAGCTATCAACTACTTCTAGTTTGTCTCCCTGGAACGTGGCAGAAGTTGGTCTCTGCACATTTCCAGTGTTTATTGCTCCTGAGCATTTGCCACAGACAAAAACTATTTTCCTAGTTAGCCTTCCTTTGACATTGCTGCACCTCTTATGTGTCCATAGCTTACACTTGGTGCATCTTATAGAGTTTCTACCTACACCTTTTTTACAGATCGAGCAGGGCCATCTACCTGAAGGCGTTTGTGATTGATCTACCTTCCTACTTATTAGGACTTTGGTTTTGGCTAGGTTGATTCTAAGGCCCTTCGATTCTAATCCTTGTTTCCACACCTGAAACTTCTCCTCCAGTTCTGATAGTGACTCAGCAATTAGAGCAAGGTCATCAGCATAGAGGAGCTCCAGGGGCAACCTGTCTTGAATTCCTCCGTTATTGCCTGGAGGACTATGATAAATAGGAGGGGACTGAGGACTGAACCTTGGTGGACCCCAACCTCTACCCGGAATTCTTCACTGTACTCGTTGCCAACCCTCACCTTACTAGCAGCGTCTCTGTACATGGCTTGCACAGCTCTCACCAACCATTCTTCTATCCCTAGTTTCCTCATTGACCACCAGATAAGGGATCGGGGGACCCTGTCAAAGGCTTTCTCCAAGTCAACAAAAGCCAGGTACAAGGGCTTATCTTTGGCTAGGTATTTCTCCTGCAGCTGTCTTACCAGGATATAGCATCAGTAGTACTTTTCCCTGGCACGAACCCAAACTGCATATCATCTAAGCTAACTCTCTCTCTAATTAGTTGGGCTATAACCCTCTCCGTAACCTTCATTACCTGATCCAGCAGCTTGATGCCCCTGTAGTTATTTGTCTCTAGGGCGTCGCTTTACCTTTGTAGCAGTTGACTATTATGCTGCTACACCAGTCATTGGGTATGACCCCCTCGTGTATCACCTGGTTAACTATACGGGTGACTAAGCTATAGCCGACACCACCAGATATTTTGAGCATCTCTGCAGTAATTCCTGATGGGCCTGGGGCTTTCCCTGTTTTCATGCTTCTAATTGCCTTATCTACTAAGGAACTGTTAAACGGATTGCTGGTCCCTCTGTTGGGTCGACATTCGGCAGACTCTCTTTATCCCATTCATTTTCTTCATTCAGCAACCTATCATAGTGGCGTCTCCAAGCCTCTCTCTTGCATCCTCATTAAGCGCAAGTGAACCGTCATCCTTGCGAACACATTTCTCTCCTACCACGTCACGATTCTCTCTCACACACTGTCTTGCAACACGAAATACCTCAAGTCTTTCATCCTCACGACGCAGGACATTGGCAAATTTTTCCTTATCTGCCTCCCCTCTGGCTAGATAGACCTGTCTCCTGGCTTCCCTTCTGGCAGACTGATACACTTCCCTGTTACCACCGTTCTTCCAGGCCTTCCAAGCCTGTTTCTTTTGTCTAATAGCCCTGTCAACAATATTGTTCCACCACCACGTTATTTTGGGTCTTAAGGGGACTTTGCACCAGCCACAGATCTGGTCAGCGGCTTTCAGCAGGTTGTCCCTCAGAAGCGTCCAGTTGTCTTCTACCCCATGCGTAGCTATACTCCCTTCCATTTCGTCTAAGGCTTCAAATAACATATCTCTAAATCTCTGTCCATTCGCAGGGTCTTTAAGCTTCCAGACCCTTCTCTCCATGTGGTCGTCTTCTAGTCGCCCTCTTAGTCCTGATCCTAAAGTCACTAACTACCAGTCTATTGGTGGGGTGCATTTTCACCTGGGAAGGTTTGGCATTTATAAGCAGCCATCTTTCCTTTTTCTGGCAAGGATGTAGTCGATTTGGCTAGTATGCCGGCCCGATCGGTAGGTGACCAAGTGGCTTGTCGGTTTCCTGAAGTTAGTGTTGCAAATCATAAGACTATTCGCATCACAGAACTCCAGCAGCCTGGTTCCCTCTTCGTTGCGGGAACCATAACCGTAGCCTCCATGCACGCCATGGAAGCCCCCAGCACATCGTCCAACATGCCCATTGAAGTCACCAGCCACAAAGAGAAGGTCCCTGTCGTTCGTCAATGATGTGGTCTGCAGTAGGGTGTCATAGAAACAGTCTTTCTGTCCATCAGGTAGCCCTGGCTGAGGGGCATAGGCCAATATAATAGTTGCTAAACTATGATGGAGCACTAATCTAATCTTAATTATTCTGTCACTTACTCTGACTACCTCGATTACCTTATCTACCCATTTTTCGGCGATAAGCATGCCCACACCCCCGACT
>NC_043012.1:56545365-56585365 GCF_006345805.1 Octopus sinensis | reverse complement strand
CACACACACACACACGCATACACGCATACACACACACACACACATACATGCACACACAAATGATTTGAGATAGAGAAAAGAAACTGTGTATATTTGTGGAAATCAGCTGCCCAGTGGAAAGAGAATATCTATGCTGAACTACTGAGAAATCTGCAGTTACTCTGTCCAGATTACAAGTTCAGGCTTATACCTGTAATTATTGGGGCACTGGGATATGTAACACACTGCCTAAATACCAATCTTGAGAAATTAGGTTTCTCAAAATCAGGAAGAAGAAAGCCGATTCAAAGACTACAGATTCAAGTCATCACTGGAACTGTAAAAATCTGTAAAACTTTCCATAAGTTTATCATTTAAGTATATGTATGAACATGTCTAGATATGCAACTATATGCATGAGAATACATACATTAAACAAAACATGCAAATCTGAATACCTACATACATACATATCCTGTTGATGTTGTTGAAATTCCAATGAAGGAGCTTTGTATCTATGTTAGAAATTGGATTTTTCTCTATTGGCAAGAAATCTTGAAATAAAACTGAATAATAACACATATACATATACAATGAACTTCTGTGCAGTTTCTGATTACCAAATTTCTCCAAGAAGAAATAGCTAAATTTTTTTGGCTGCTATTTCTAAAAGTTCGGTAAGTGGTAAAGCAAATTTTTTTCACTGAAACCTAATTATATAAAGTAATGTTTAAATTTACCGTAAATGGTCCTTTTACATACTGAACACTGCTTGGTAAAATTATTAATTACTAATTAATTAATTAATTTTGCCCTTTATTATTATTAACAATATAATTCTCTCCCTGATAATAAACTACAGATTCTTCTGTAGGAATCTGTTGCCCTATAACTCACATGGGTGGACGAATGAATATGCGGAGCCTCATTCGTGTTTTGAATTCGTTAGTACTAGATGTCAAAGGTGGTTTGTCTGAGGTTACTCAAATCAGATATGTATGTTCGATTTTTAGTGCTCTCAAATTTAAATTCAATGAAATCTCTGTGCTGATGACTGGAATGTTAGAATAGGGATGTATTTCTAGCATCTCTATATCTGACCAACCCAGAAACGCGTTCTCAAGTAATCAATCTTTCGAGTGAACTTTTGTTATTTTCCCCTCTATACCTACGTGAATTGGTTTTGAGTATACATTGTCTGGGAGACTCTTCTTACAGTAGAAGAAATAGCTAAATTTTTTGGCTGCTATTTCTAAAAGTTCGGGATGTGGTAAAGCAAATTTTTTTTGCTGAACCCTAATTATATAAAGTATATATATATATATATTTATATATATATATATATAGGGTGAAAGAGAGAGAGAGAAACGTACATACACACACATATACCACAGTTAAGTTTCTGCCTTCAAATGTCACCCTGAAAATTAACATGACACTTGTCCAAAGTGACACCCAGTGGAACTGAACCTGAGACCTTGCTGTTGTGAGGCAAACTTCTTAACCACATACATATGTCTGCACTTATTGTTTTTTTATACCTAAAATAAAACAGTACTACTGATGCACTCTCAAACATCTTAAAATATATTTTTCAGAAAAATGCCACTTGGCTGATTGACAAAGATTTGTCGTATAGACACACTTTATCTTATCTCTGAAATTGCTAGCTGCATATTCAGCTTACCTGTCACTCTCTCTCTCTCTCTCTTTCTCTCTCTCTCTCTCTCTCTCCCTCTCTCTCTCTCTCTCTCCCCTCCTTTTGTCATCATTATTGCATCTACAAAGCTGCAACTCTTACAAGAATTCTTTAACTCCATATGCTTTTCCTACAGCGATTCAAACTTTATGGAGCTTCCCCCAGTCTGGAGCAGCCTACAAATGTTATGTATGTTTGTCTTCATTTAATTTGTTCTCCGCTCATTTTAATGACCCATACAAAGATTAAACCTTTTTTTTTCCCTGCAAATTAATTTACGGCAGTTGTTGACTATGAGTGAGATTTCACTATGTTGCTGCGTACACACCAACTGTCAATACTTCTTAACCCTTTCAATACCAACCTGGGTGAAACCGGCTCTGGCTCTGTAGTACAAATGTCTTGTTTTCATAAGTTTTGAATTAAAATCTTCCACTAAACCTTCCACCACAAGTTATGTTCCTAACACTAGCTTAATGATAACTAAGTTGTTTTACTAAATTCTTTGTTATATTTAACATGCCTGTCATATATATATATGTATGTGTGTGTCTTTGTTTGCCCCCCACCTATTTCTTTACTATCCACAAGGGGCTACACACAGAGGGAACAAATAAGGACAGACAAACGGATTAAGTCGATTACATTGACCCCAGTGTGTAACTGGTACTTAGTTTATCGACCCCTAAAGGATGAAAGGCAAAGTCGACCTCAGCAGAATATGAACTCAGAACGTAATGGCAGACAAAATACGGCTACGCATTTTGCCCGGCGTGCAAACGTTTCTGCCAGCTTGCCACCTTCCCTATATGCCCCCCACCACCACTTGACAACCACTGTTGGTGTGTTTAAAAATACAAAGTACAGGTGTCAATACATTCTACAAAAGTTCTTCAAAGCAATGCTCCAGCATGGCCGCAATCTAATGATTGAAACAAGTAAAAGATAGATGATAAAAGATATACCACATTGTGTTGAAGGAATATTCCTTTGGAGCAAAGGGCAATGAATCCATCTCCGCTTTATATCAATTTTGATACTCATTTTTTTTTATTTTCAGACATAGTATATCTAGAGTTACATTATGTAATGTGTCTTGTTATGCTTAAGATAAGATGTAATTTGGAGGAGATTTAGTATCTTTATCTACCATGAATTTTATCTGTTTCAGTCATTATTGGACCATGGCCATGCTGGGGTACAACCTCGAAGGGTTTAGTTAAAAAATTGACCCCAGTACTTATACTTAAGTCTCATACTTATTATATTGATCTCTTTTGCTGAGCCACTAAGTTATGGAGATGTAAAGAAACCAACACACCTTCAAACCTGGCAGAAACAGCTGTTCTTACTTGACCTATTACAAACTTTGGCTGCAATGAAATAAGGGAATTTTAACATTGTATATAATTTCCCAGGAATAGAGACAATAAAATCCAAAGAGCCACTCTTCAGTGTTCAGAGTGGTGGTGGTGGTAGGGGGGGGACAAACGCACACATATAGGGCAGGCTTTTACACAGTTTCTGTCAATCAAATTCACTCACAAAGCATTGTTCAGCCTAGGGCTATAGTAGGAGACACTCGCCCAAGGTGTCCACTGTTGCAAGGTGAACTTCTTAACTATACAACCATGCCTGTGCATTTGGGGAAAAGTGTTTGTCCCACTGATCTCAGCTAGAAAAAAAGGACTGTCTCTCTATTTACATTGCATAATGAAATTTTAATTTTTTTTTGTCTTTGGTCAGTAAGCATTTTTTCCTATTTGTTTCTTTCTGTATATCAAAGGAAAGGACTACCATTCCCTTCAAATTTTGCTTTTGTGACTCAATGTTTTGAAACTGACCTATTTTCCATTACATTTCAGATAGATTCAGGACTGAGTCACTGAAGCAGAAATATCATTATAACAAATATTCTGCTCAATACCACAGATTTGCTTGTCATTTGCTTGACCTTAACCACTTGAGCATGTCCCTTAGTAGCTGACAATATGCACGTCTCTAATGATGAGCAGGAGCAGTTGGTGGGGGGGGGGCATAATAGCTACGTGTTGAGAAAGATCCTTTGGAGTTTGAATAAATGTAACAAAAGCAAAGTTTGAAGGAAGTGTTAGCCATTTTTCATACTTTCCAGGGATAAACAAATAGGAAATAACAGTTGCTACTCAAGGACAAAAATTGTGTTACACAGCAGGAGTGGCTGTGTGGTAAGTAGCTTGCTTATCAACCACATGGTTCTGGGTTCATTTCCACTGCATGGCACCTTGGGCAAGTGTCTTCTGCTATAGCCTCAGGCTGACCAAAGCCTTGTGAGTGGATTTGGTAGACGGAAACTGAAAGAAGCCCATCGTATATATGTATATATATATATGCGTGTGTGTGTGTTTGTGTGTCTGTGTTTGTCCCCCTAGCATTGCTTGACAACCGATGCTGGTGTTTTTATGTCCCCGTTACTTAGCGGTTCGGCAAAAGAGACTGATAGAATAAGTACTGGGCTTACAAAAGAATAAGTCCTGGGGTCGAGTTGCTCGATGAAAGGCGGTGCTCCAGCATGGCCGCAGTCAAATGACTGAAACAAGTAAAAGAGTAAAGAGTATATATATGTAGGTATGTACATATATGTATGTATATATGCATATATTTATATATTATGTATATTATTTTATATATATGATGGTCTTCATTCAGTTTCTGTCCACTAAATCCACTCATAAGGCATTGGTCAGCCCAGGGCTGTAATAGAAGATCTTTGCTCAAAGTGCTACTTAGTGAGACTGGACTAAAAAAAAATGATTGGGAGGCCAACTTCTTAATTACATGTCCCTGCTTGCATCTTCCCATGTTAAAAATCATTATTGGCACTCTTGTTGTCACTGAAGACTGGGTCTTTGAATTTTATTGTGTCCACATTTCTGAAAAAAATATATATAACATTAAAATTCCCTTACTTCATTGCAGCCACAGATTGTAATAAGTCAAGTAAACGCAGCTGTTCCGACCAGATTACAAGGATATTACAAGTGAATGATGTCAATAAGCTCAATGAGTCATATGTAAATTAAGAGACATCAACTGTTCCAACCAGTTAAACTTAAATATGCATTATGCATGTATTAACACAATTTCACATTACACAAAGCCAGCTGTTATAGGTTGTTGCGTACACTGCAACTACGAAGTTTACAGTTAAATAATGCAGAAATGTTGAGTTACATTGAATACTGACGGACTGAACTTCTTCTTTGAGTGTAGCTTCAAGAGGTTCTTTACTGCTGTGAAGAGGATAAACGGTTATTGTTTGATGCTTATAGTTGTGGTTAGTATTGTAATTATGAGTTGTTAATATGCTGTTGAAGGTCTGGATTTTCTTGACATAGAGGAAGTTTTTACCCTGTCTTAGTTCTCTGTCCCACTTCACCTATATATTATACATTAGACAGCAAAATGCCTCCAATCATTCCAGTTTTTGCATCTTTCCAAGTGATGCTACATCCCTTCAGATCTTCATCAAAGGTAATATACCATGTTTTCTTGAGTCTGTCTGTCTGTCTGTCTGTCTCTCTGTCTCTCTCTCTCTCTCTCTCTATATCTATCTATCTATCTATCTATCTATCTATCTATCTATCTATCTATCTATCTATCTATCTATCTATCTATCTGTTTCTTCATCCTATTGGTGGTACTCTCTCTTTTACTCTTTTTACTTGTTTCAGTCATTTGACTGTGGCCATGCTGGAGCACCACCTTTAGTCAAGCAAATCGACCCCGGGACTTATTCTTTGTAAGCCCAGTACTTATTCTATCTGTCTCTTTTACCGAACCGCTAAGTGACGGGGACGTAAACACACCAGCATCAGTTGTCAAGCAATGCTAGGGGGACAAACACAGACACACACACACACATACATATATATATATATATATATATATATATATATATATATATATATATACATATATACGACAGGCTTCTTTCAGTCTCTGTCTACCAAATCCACTCACAAGGCATTGGTCGGCCCGAGGCTATAGCAGAAGACACTTGCCCAAGATGCCACGCAGTGGGACTGAACCCGGAACCATGTGGTTGGTAAGCAAGCTACTTACCACACAGCCACTCCTGCACCTATACTCATTGTATAACTGTCTTGGGTATTCATTCTTCAGGCAGTTGGTCTGCCACAGTCTCCTGCTGACTGCAGTGCAGATTGGTTCTTCTCGGGATTTCAGAGTTTGTGCTTCTGTCCTTGTATGTAAGCTGATTATAACCATTCTATCGTAAGTGGAACTAAGTTAACATGGCCATGCAGAGTTATGTGTCTTTGTTATAGTAACAACACAATGCCAGTGTTAGATCATGAACCAGTAACTTCTTGGCTAGCTGTCCACTGCCAGGCAGACACCATCTGCAATCAAATGCTATTCGACTGGGAAAATTCCCACAGTTTCATCTATTTATAGCACAAATACGCAGCTGATAAATATATTTCTGTGTGTATATGTATGTGATGTATATTCCTACACTACCTGCGTCAATACAGGTGACAGCCCATTGATGGATAGATCTGGTAAGGAAAATGTAAATAAATCAATTTACTTGGCTATACTAAGACAAAATGAACAAATATGGATATGTAGATTGATTGATTGAGTATATTATTAGTACAGAAAATGTAGTAAATAAAATATCCGGGTAGTTGGGAAACCTGCCAAGTGAAACAAAAGTGAAAGAGAGGGAAAGAGAGAGAGGGGTGGGAAAGAGAGAGAGAGAGGGGTGGGAAAGAGAGAGAGAGAGGTATTGATTTAAGATAGGTTGTGTCTCACTGTTTCTATAGTAGTGGATTTCTAAATTTATAAAAACAGAACATTTGTGTGTTACCTTGTGTTCTAATAACCAAGCAATAATTGTTATGAGATATGTTTTCTGCTGGATGTAACAAGAAACCAGAATAAAATGTTACAACCACTATCCATTACAGCTCTGGAACAATCATATAGGTTAGTAATGCTGTTTAAATTCAATATTTTTCTTTTCCGGAGAAATATTAATCATTACGCAAGCTGTAATTTAATATTTCTCAAATTTCACATCCTAATTGAATTCAAGCTCTTTCTGTGAATATTCCAGCTAATAGTTATTTGTGTTTGTACAAGTCAATTCAGTAAAAAATCAAAGGATATTTGTGTCTTATAACGAGAAGTTTGATAAAGTATCGATACAAGGGAGGGTTGTGGTTAGTATCATGTAAGCAGTACTGCATTGTGTTTACAACCGAGATGACTAGCTTTCAACACACAGAACTATTGTGCTTTACACTGTAGCAATGCCTACAGCATCTCTACCATTGGGGCACTTGAATTTTTTAACTGATATTTTCCATCTTTTTCAATTTGGGGTTTTCCTTATGCATTCATTCTGATGTCCTCATCTCAATCAACCTCAATATCACTGATGCAGTTTCACTTTGGCCACTCTTTTTCTCCTTTTAACCTTCTATTTTTCCACACATAATTTCATTTACAAGTGATTTACTCATTCCACCGATGATTAAACCCTTGCATTATTCTTTCTCTTGTTAATTCAAAGCATCTTTCTCCTTTCCCCAGCTAAACATGTTAAGTTGTTCTAAAACTGACTGCTTGGTAGTGACTAAAATTGTGCAGATAAAGCATTTCATTTGTGTTGGATAAAACACATTGCTAAAATTGCCAAGAAGGCTGAGGGTGTCTTGGCATCACTTACCAAGTCCTTTGTGAGCTGCTCTCCAGTTATCTATTTGAGGCTTTATATAGCTATGGTGTGGCCTCACCTGGAATTTGCATCACTGGTCTGGAACCCCTATCTTGCCCAGGATATTAATCGTATGGAAACCATTCAGTGACGTGCAACCAAGAGAATACCCTCCATCAGGCATTTGCCATATTCTGAAGCCTTACTTCCCTGGGCATGGATACATTGAAACTCCAACATCTAGCAGCTGACTTGGCAGACACCCATAAAATTATTAACCATCTTACTAACAATAACTCTGAGCACATTTTCAAACTCCACCTATCTCACACAAATGGACATGTTTACAAAGTCAGAAAACAGCACAGCTCCCATGACTTTTGGAAACTTTTTTCATGCTAAGAGTTGCTGAAGCATGGAACAAACTGCCGGCATCAGTTGTTTGTTGTCGGAGCACTGCATCCTTCAAAACTTCGATGCTTCCTGAGATTTGCCAACACTACACCAGATTTTCTCCCCTCCATACACACTCAAGCATGTTTCTGACTTATACACTGTTCACTTTCCAGACATTTGTACATTACTGTACATGCTTTATACGCACTTTTGACAAGTTGTGGTGCACCTGAGCACTGTATACAATAATTTCATTATTATTATATTATTTTTGAATGCTGGCAAATTCATCTCAATGTTTTTTGGAGTGTATCCATATCTCACATCAAATCAGGTCAGGTGCTGGGGCACGTGCCATTGCAGTGCGTCGCTGCAGCCACCATTTGTTGGTACTTGCTTGAGTCATCCCAGGCATCCATCCAAGCAGTGTCTCAGTCAGTCACCATCTCTGTGAGACATTTCCTTATCTGTCAGGACTATGTGACATGTGGCTGACCAACATGAGCAGTCACCCCAGCTGGATCCTCAGAGAAGAGAACACAACACACAGGATCCAACTAAGAAATATCAAGCAATATGACCAAACAGTCTTAGCTGGCGCATCCAAATCATACTGAGTGTAGTCATTGGTTGCTTATGAAATCTGAACCACTGGTAACCCATAATCATGGGAAATGTTTTGGTACCCAAAGGAAATCAGGTGGCTGTTAAGGCCCCTAGACTGAGACTGTATCTCACATCCGTACAACATAATTGAGTTATCATAGGCTTGCATGCAGGAGAGTGAAGTGGCAAACTTGTTAGAGCACTGGGTACAATGTCACACAGTATTTGCTTTGGCTCTCTGCACACTGTGTTCAAATACTGCCTTGGTCAACTTAGCCTTTCATCCTGACAATGTACCAATCCAGGGTAGCAGACTGGTAGAATTCATAGAACAACAGGTGAAATGCCTCGTGGTATCTATTCGAGCACTTTGTATTCTGAGTTCAAATTTCATGTAGGGTTTCAATTCTTGCTGATGGCCAGGGCTAGCCACCCAACCATTGGACCATAACTGATTATGAAAACTGTGACAGTAAGCAGACAATTGCAGCTGGCTTCTATTGAAATTGAATGATGATGATGATGATGATGATGATGATGATGATGACGATGACGATGACAACGACGACGACAAAGAAGAAGAAGAAGAAGAAGAAGAAGAAGAAGAGGACCAGGGGACATACTCACGCAAATACACATATATGCACTTACCCACAACCAAGTAGATACATATACACTCAGACATGCAAAACACAAATTATTGCTGGCACACTCAAAAAACAGTAGTTCTCAACCAGGGTCCATATGACCTTTGGTGGGGGTTGGGGTGGTCCATATAAGATTTTGTTGTTAAAATTTATCTGCAATAAACTAGTTATTCTTTTACAATACACAAAATGTTTAAAAAGTTTTTATACAATTCCTAATTACATTTAATTATGAAAATGCAGTAGTATTTTTTTTTTCTATACACCGAATGGCTATGGAGGTCCAATAGAGTAAAATATGAAACAAAGGGGTCTATAGGCAAAAAAAGGGTTAAAAACCATTACTCTAAAACAAGCACACACATTCACAAACATAAACAAGTAAACCAAAGCGCATATCTATATCTTTGTCTATATCTATATCTATATATATATAATTAAGTGAGGGCGCGTGGCTTAGTGGTTAGGGCATTCGGCTCATGATCGTAAGGTTGTGAGTTCGATTCCCAGCGACGCGTTGTGTCCCTGAGCAAGACACTTTATTTCACGTTGCTCCAGTCCACTCAGCTGGCAAAAATGAGTTGTACTTGTATTTCAAAGGGTCAGCCTTGTCACTCTCTGTGTCACGCTGATTTTCCCCGAGAACTACGTTAAGGGTACACGTGTCTGTGGAATGCTCAGCCATTTGCACGTTAATTTCACGAGCAAGCTGTTCCGTTGATCGTATCAGCTGGGACCCTCGTCGTCGTAACCGGCGGAGTCTTTAAGATATATATAATCATCATCATCATTTAACATCCGTTTTCCATGCTAACATGAGTCGGATGGCTTGACAGGAGCTTGCAAGGCCAGGGACCACAGCAGGTTCCAGAGTCTGTTTTGGCTTGATTTCTACAACTGGATTCCCTTCCTAACACCAACCACTTTACAGAGTGCACTGGGTGCTTTTTTTTTTTTACGTGGCCCCATCACCAGTGATTTTTATGTAGCACCAGTGCCAATGTGTTTTACACGGCACCTTGATTCTAGGATATCGATTCTGTCATGGTGGACAGGTCTTCTTGAGTACAGCAATGTGCCACATATCTCGGTACTTTATTACCTTCATAAGTCTCAACATGTTGATATATATATATAGGCGTAGGAATGGCCGTGTAGCTTGCTTATGAACCACATGGTTCCAGGTTCAGTCCCACTATGTGGCACCTTGGGCTAGTGTCTTCTACTATAGCCTCGGGCTATAGTGGATTTGTAAGTGGATTTGTTAGACGGAAACTGAAAGAAACCTGTCGTATATATGTATATATATGTGTGTGTGTGTGTGTGTGCATTTGTGTGTCTGTGTTTGTTCCCCCCCCCCCAACATCGTTGGACAACCGATGCTGATGTGTTTATGTCCCCGTCACATAGCGGTTCGGCAAAAGAGACTGATAGAATAAGTACTAGGCTTACAAAGAATAAGTCCTGGGGTCAATTTGCTCGACTAAAGGCGGTGCTCCAGCACGGCCACAGTCAAATGACTGAAACAAGTAAAAGAGTAAAACATATATATATATATATATATATATATATATATATATATATATATATATATATATATATATAATATATATATATATATATATATATAATATATATATATATATATATATATATATATATATATATATATATATATACATACACACACACACATCACACATCAACAGATTATTGTTCGCACATACACACACTTACAAATATATACAGAAACACACACATACATATAATTCTCACTCATACCCATAACAGAAATAATTGTTTACACATTCTACAACATACACACACACACACACTCTGATACAGGAAATACAAATTTGTTTTCACGCATACACACTTATATACATACAGCAATCCCTGGACTATCGCGGGTGTTACATTCCAAAACCCTATGTGATAGGTGAAAATCTGCGAAGTAGAAACAGTATTGTACTGTATATTTTTAGAAGGTGCAAAATGTTTGGACGATACCATAGAGTTTGAAATAAATTCACAATTTTACACACGAATGCAAAACAATACCACACACTCGCCTCCCGAGTTTCATTTTCCATACAGTATGGTGCAGGAGTGGCTGTGTGGTAAGTAGCTTGTTTACCAACCACATGGTTCCGGGTTCAGTCCCACTGCTTGGCACCTTGGGCAAGTGTCTTCTACTATAGCCTCGGGCTGACCAAAGCCTTGTGAGTGGATTTGGTAGATGGAAACTGAAAGAAGCCCGTCATATATATGTATATACATATATACATATATACCGGAGTAAACACATAAATGTGAAACAAGGTGGAAAAAAGAGTACTCAAATACCAGTGGTAGAGTAATATGCTTTATTTTAAGCAGCAGAAAATTCAACAAAATCTGTTACTCTGAGTTTCTCGTTGCCGTTCATCAGACAGTTTTTGCTAGAATGGAACCGATATATCAATTCAATCTATACTCTTACAAACGCTACACCTTTAAAAAGAAATGGACTTGTTTGATTGACCCTTTAGAAAAAACGGTCAATCTTCGAGCGATAAACAAAAAGGTCAAAAATATATGTATATATATATATAAAAAAACTTATAAAAATTATAAAATCCGAGGAAAAAACCTTACATTGAATAAAATACATATTGACGTTAATGAAGAAAGTGCAAATTAATGCATAGAAATTAAACCTGTTATAAATATTACACTGCAATACATATTTATATTAAAATCTACATATATATATCAACATACACAAAAGGATGCGCGTAAACGCCATACATATACAGACGTATGAATATAAATCTAAATATACACATAAAAGCATGTGTACATATATTCACGCAAACCATCTCGCACGCAAGTTAAAATGATCTATGTAGCGATTATATATATATATATATGTGTGTGTGTGTGTGTGTGTGTATGTGTATATATATGTGTATATGTATTTATATATATATATATGTGTGTGTGTGTTTGTGTGTCTGTGTTTGTCCCCCTAGCATTGCTTGACAACCAATGCTGGTGTGTTTATGTCCCCGTTACTTAGCAGTTCGGCAAAAGAGAGAGCAATGGAATAAGTACTGGGCTTACAAAAGAATAAGTCCCGGGGTCGAGTTGCTCGATTAAAGGCGGTGCTCCAGCATGGCCGCAGTCAAATGACTGAAACAAGTAAAAGAGTAAAAGAGTAAAAGTATGTGCGATTCTTTGTTTACTCATCTACATCATCATCATCATTGTTCGACCATGGTCGAGACAATGGAATTTACCATGCTATGCCAGACTTCACAGTCCATCATAGCATTACGGAGGTCCTGTTGCTGGATGCCTGTATCCCTGAAGATTACATCAGGGTAGGAGAGTGTGCGCCCTCTGGTGTTGCGAGTAGATGGCTTCCAGAGGAGAAGAGGAGAAATTGCTTCGTTTTCAGCTCTACAACAATGTCCAGCAAACTGGACTCTCCTACCTTTCACAAGAGATGACACAGGTGGTAGTTTCCCGTATATATTTGCATTTTGGTTGGATGACACTTCCATGAGAGATTTTGAGCTCTCATAAGGAGGTTCCATCCAACCGCCTCTCAAGCTTCTTTGATAACGTCCAGGTTTCTGAGCCATATAGTAGAATTGGTTTGACTGTGGCTTTGAAGATTTCAAGTTTGAAGTCTCTACTTAGATTTGATGACCAGATCTTATGCATGTCATTGCAGGCTGACCAGGCCATACCCTTTCTAGTTAGAAAATATTTTCTAGATAATGATATGTATGACCCAAGATATTTGTAATCAGAAACCATATTTAAGGGCGCATTGTTGAGAGTATGGATGATGCAGTCACTGTTGGATAGGCCCTTGTTTATATATTCAGTCTTGGCCTCATTGAGGTAAAGACCTACACAATTTGAGGCTTGTTCGAGAGATTGTAAAAGAGACTGGGCATTGGAGAGAGAATCACTGATAAGAGCGATGTCGTCAGCAAAGTCAGTGTCTATCAAGTATTCATCTACAGTACACTAAGTATTTTCTTTTAATATAAAGTTAATGTGTTAAACAATGCAGTACTGTGCTATATATTTATTTAATAATTGATCTTTTAATTTTTAGGTGTGAAAATGCTTATTTTACCACAGAAATATTTAAAATCTAAAAAATTATAAATACCTATCGGCCGCCGAAACCCACGTTATACTTTTTCCTATTTTAGACACAAGGCCCGAAATTTTGTGGGAGGGGGCCAGTCATTTAGATCATTTTCAGTACACAACTGGTACATAATTTATCGACCCCGAAAGAATGAAAGGCAAAGTTGACATCGGCGGAATTTGAACTCAGAACACAGCGGCAGACAAAATACCTATTTCTTTACAACCCAAAAAGGGCTAAACACAGTGAGGACAAACAAGGACAGACAAACAGATTAAGTCGATTACATCGACCCCAGTGCGTAACTGGTATTTATTTAATCGACCCTGAAAGGATGAAAGGCAAAGTCGACCCTGGCAGAATTTGAACTCAGAACGTAATGGCAGACAAAATACTGCTAAGCATTTCGCCCGGCATGCTAACGTTTCTGCCAGCTTACCACCTTAAACCCGCGATATAAATTTACATAAAACCCGCGATGCACTGAGGGCATGATAGGTGAATCGCAATATAATGAGTGATTACTGTATTCATCCTCACACACTCACATTTATACATACGTCCACAAACATACTCATATATATATATACATATATATATATGTCTACCATCTCTATAATGTTATCACTTGATATGAAAATTACGTATTAATGGAAAATCTCTATTAATGGCTGATGAGTGCTCAGCATTTTAAAACTGTTGTAATACTTACAACATTTAATAAAATGATGTAGTGCGAAACGATCGTACCAAATTACCGAAGTTATTCTTGTTGCTTATTTTGAGTATATATATATATATATGCTGAGAACCCCTTTCGGTCATGACTGACCATGGGATTGCACCTAGAAAGTTACCCTCCCAGGCAAGGTTGTTTATGAAAGACCAGCAGTCGCTCATGCATACCAGCCTTCCCTCTTCATGCCACCAGTGTTATCCAAGGGAAAGGCAAAAGGGCCAATGCAGCTTGGCACCTGTGACATCACAACTCATTTCTACAGCTGAGTGAACTGGAGTAACATGAAATAGAGTGTCTTGCTCAAGAACACAACACGCAGGCCAGTCCAGGATTCAAACTCACAACCTCACGATCATAAGCTCGACGCTCTAACCACTGAACCATGCACCTCATATATATATATATATATATACACACACACACACACACAGATAAACACACACATGTACTAACTAGCATAGCTGGTGGGGGCGCATAGGAACAACGCTTTTAGGTCTGCTTTAGGCAATATGCGTTTGTTTGTGGGGTCCTGGGGTGGAAATCGGACGGGCTTCCCCGGGTGGCACACACTCTAGCTATGCTATTGAATGTACTCTCTTACATACACAAAATACTAATTAGTTTTCTCACATAAACACACACATATCTACTCACTTTCACATATATGCACACACAAACACTCTTGTAGACACATATACTCTCTTATACACAGAAAACAAATTACTGCTCACACACACATGCATACACAAACACATTCATATATATACATGCATACACCACCTGCACATGTATAGAATACTCTTTTACTCTTTTACTTGTTTCAGTCATTTGACTGTGGCCATGCTGGAGCACTGCCTTTAGTCGAGCAAATCAACCCCAGGACTTATTCTTTGTAAGCCTAGTACTTATTCTTTTGGTCTAAGTTATTCTATTGGTCTCTACTGGTCTAAGTTACGGGGATGTAAACACACCAGCATCGGTTGTCAAGTGATGTGGGGGGGGGGACACAGACACACAAGTATATACACGCACATACATATATACGATGGGCTTCTTTCAGTTTCTGTCTACCAGATCCACTCACAAGGCTTTGGTCAGCCTGAGGTTATAGCAGAAGACACTTGCCCAAGGTGCCATGCAGTGGGACTGAACCCAGAACCATGTGGTTGGCAAGCAGGCTACTTACCACACAACCACTCCTGCGCCAAAATATTTAGAAATGTTTTCGCCCATATTTCTGAACACAGCGACTTACTCATTTATAATGTCATATTGTGGTAACATGCATCAGTGATTCTACTAAAATACTCTAGAATAATTTTTATATTACGTAGTCATTCTTTTTTTTTTTAGCATTAGGTCAGCCCTGATTGTGTAATCTTGCTATGAAAAACACACCAAATATGGCCATCCATTTATTTATTCTATTGTGCAAAATTCTCAGAACTTCGTTATCCAACTTGCACTTTTTTGAACCAGTAAGTTGTGATTTGAGAGATATTTGACTGCTATTTCTAGCATTCACACAACCACATAGGCATCCCACCTCCCACTGGCTGCATAATTTCAGGAAATAGTGTCACTCTTACTCATCCCTCAAACAAGTACTTTATATTATTCATAGATGTTTAATAGCTCATTAGATTACTGCTTAATTACACAGCTTATCAATTTGTAGTTCAATAACATTTAACAAACTACAAACTGTGTTTACTTTATGAACTTCTCACATGGGGATGCATAACAGCTGTTTGTCATTGATAAATTTGTATAAATTGAGGCATGTGTATATACATAAATGTTTATATATATTTATATATATATATATATATATATATATATATATTATATATATATATATATATATATATATATACATATGTAAATATGTGTGTGTGTGTGTGTGTGTATAGAAATTTTTTAGAAATTTCTGTCGGTTTTCTTCAAAATATGTGCTTATAGTGTTAAATTATATGGTTATTGACGTTTAAGTCTATTTCGGCATTTTGGCATTAGAAATTTTTTCCTTTGCCCTTGTTTATAAGTTGTTTATATATATCATCATCATCATCATCATCATCATCATTTAACGTCCGCTTTCCATGCTAGCATGGGTTGGACGGTTCAACTGGGGTCTGGGGAGCCCGAAAGCTGCACCAGTCCAGTCAGATCTGGCAGTGTTTCTACAGCTGGATGCCCTTCCTAACGCCAACCACTCCGAGAGTGTAGTGGGTGATTTTATGTGCCACCGACACAGGTGCCAGACGAGGCTGGCAAACGGCCACGCTCGGATGGTGTTTTTTATGTGCCACCGACACAGGTGCCAGACGAGGCTGGCAGACGGCCACGCTCGGATGGTGTTTTTATGTGCCACCGACACAGGTGCCAGATGAGGCTGGCAAACGGCCACGATCGGATGGTGCTTGCTACGTGCCCACAGCACGGAGGCCAGTCGATGCGGCACCGGCTACGGCCACCGGCTACGGCCACCGGCTACGGCCACGTTCGGACAGCCCCCTTGTGTGCCACGTGCCACCGGCACTGGCACCACAAAGATACAAATTCCATTGATGTTCATCTATTTTGATTTGTTTTGATTTTCACTTGCCTCAACAGGTCTTCACAAGTGTCACAAGAAGGAAGGTATGCACAGGTGGACTGACTACGTCCCAGGTAGGGGCCATGGGTTATGGCCTGACTAGTCTTGCCGGGTCTTCAGATGGTGTTTTTATGTGCCACCGACACAGGTATATATATGTGTGTGTGTGTGTGTGTGTGGAGGCACATGGCCTAGTGGTTAGAGCAGCAAACTCGCAGTTGAGGGATCACGGGTTCAAATCTTAGCAGCGTGTGTGTTTATGAGCGAAACTCTTAATCTCTATGCAGCTTCAGCAGAAGGTAATGGTGAACTTCTGCTGACTCTTTCGCCACAACTTTCTCTAACTCTTTCCTCCTGCATCTTGCAGCTCACCTGTGACGGACCAGCGTCCTCTCCAGGTGGGGAACCTATACGCCAAGGAAACCAGAAAACCAGCCCTTATGAGCTAGGCGTGGCTTGAGAAGGAACAAACAAACATGTATAAATATATACATATATATATTATATATATATATATATATATATATATATATATATTAATATATTATATATATATTGTGTGTGTGTGGTATATATATATATATATATATATATATATATATATATATATATATATTATATGTATATATTTATACATTGTGATACAGGTGAATTAGGTACCTAAGTTGAGGCACCAGAATTTAGTAGAGTATTATCCATAGAGTTTCAAAGTAAGGAGGTTAAAATCAAAATAAGCAACAGGACACCCAGAGGTAATGCAATATGATCGTTTCAAGCAACTCCATTTAATTGAGCAATGCAACCATTACATCAATTTAGATGCAGAGCAATCCTCAGTTGCATAAATACATAGAATTAAATTAAACAGATGGACACATTAGTATGATTTTACCTAAAACCTCCAAGAATTTAAGGAGATAGACAAAGAACAAGCTGTTTTCACTTCAGCTTGGAAGCTACTAAGGTATCAGGAAGAAAGACTTGTTTGAGATCTAGCTTGTCACTGTTTTTTGGGGTCAGTTTTAATTTATAGTCTTGTTTAACAAATCTTTGTATATTAAAATCAAAGGCCAAGGAACAGGGAGCAGTGTCTGTTAGGAAAGGGGCTGAGAGAATCGACAGAAATCATAGTGAGTATAGCCATAAAACTATCAAGATTAATTTGAAGAAATATAATGAGATTTAGTAAAGGAATCTTAAATCAAGATGTTAGCTGTCAATTAAAGGAGCAAGACTCTAGTAAACCATACATATATTTACATATACATATATATATATATATAAACGTATATATACATACATATATATATATATATAATACATACATACATACATATATATATGTTACTGTGTCGCCTTACTAGCACTTGTGCTGGTGGCATGTGAAACATTCGAGCGAGGTCGTCACCAGTGCCGCTGGACTGGCTCCTGTGCAGGTGGCGCGTAAAAAGCACCATTTGGGCATGGCTGTTGCCAGTACAACCAAACTGGCCCTCATGCCAGTGGGACGTAAAAGCACCCACTACACTCTCGGAGTGGTTGGCATTAGGAAGGGCATCCAGCTGTAGAAACTCTTCCAGATCAGATTGGAGTCTGGTTCGCCAGACCTCAGTCAAATTGTCCGACCCATGCTAGCATGGAAAGCAGATGTTAAATGATGATGATGATGATGATGATGATGATGATATATATATATATATATATATATTTCGTTTTGGGATTTGGTTTGCAAGATTCTTTATATGAGTTCGTGTGTTGAAGCATATTTTGTTATGTCTGGGGAGAGTCATTTTCTTTTTGTTGTTTATAATGTAACACACTCACCAGTAAAATTTCCACTTATTTCTTATTTTTGTTTTCCTAAAATTTTCGTTGCGTCATGCAACCTTTTCGATAGTCTTTTCCACTTATTTCTTATTTTTATTTTCCTAAAATTTTCGTTGCGTCATGCAACCCTTTCATATTTACACACAAACACATATATATATGAGTATATGGGTAGGCATATATATATATATACATACATATATACTTACATCCAAACTTATATACACACACTCAAACTAGCACACGCATGATAGCTTCCAATTTCGATTTCAATACCTTGGCTGTAAAATACGAACCCAAAGGATGACGACTCACAGATAAGAATTTTTTTTTTGTTAAAATTTCAACATGCTAACTACCTTGTATTTCTGCACATATCATTAAACCCTTATTAGTTATCTCTATTCTGTCTTATTCTGTCTATTTCAGCACCATGCCATCATGTAAATATAGTTCTGTAGTTTCGTCTTACTGTTGATGTCTAAGATAACCTTAGCTCACGCATTTCCTTAATCTGCGACATATTCTTTCACTCATCTATAAAAGTTTATCACACAGTCATTCGTCTCTAATTTTGTCTTAGACTGGCTCTCAGATTCTTCAATTCTACTTACTATACAAGCCATGTACAGGTCACTGTCAGTAAGGTGAGCATTGGCAATGAGTACACTGAAGAATTTAGGGTAGAGGTAGGGGCCCACCAGGGTTCAGTCCTCAGCCCCCTCCTATTTATCATAGTCCTTCAGGCAATAACGGAGGAATTCAAGATGGGATGCCCCTGAGAGCTCCTCTATGCTGATGACCTTGCTCTAATTGCTGAGTCACTATCAGAACTAGAGGAGAAGTTTCAGGTGTGGAAGCAAGGATTAGAATCAAAGGGCCTTAGAGTCAACCTAGCTAAAACCAAAGTCCTAATAAGTAGGAAGGCATGCAAACCACAAATCCCTTCAGGTAGATGGCCCTGCTCGATCTGTAGTAGAGGCATAGGTAGAAACACTATAAGATGTACCCAGTATAAGCTATGGACACATAAGAGGTGCAGCAATGTCAAAGGAAGGCTAACTGGCAAGAGAGTTTTTGTATGTGGCAGATGCTCGGGAGCAATAAACTCTGAAAATGTGCAGAGAACAACTTCCGCCACATTCCAGGGAGAAAAACTAGAAGTAGTTGATAGCTTCCATTACCTAGGTGACCAAGTCAGTGCGCTGAAAGTGTAGCTGCTAGAATAAGAATAGCTTGAGCAAAGTTCAGAGAGCTCTTACTTCTATTGGTGACAAAGGGACCCTCGCTCAGAGTAAAAGGTAGACTGTATGATGCATGTGTATGAACAGCCATGCTACATGGCAATGAAACATGGGCTGTGACTGCTGAGGACATGCGTAAGCTTGCAAGGAATGAAGCCAGTATGATCCGATGGATGTGTAATGTCAGTGTGCATACTTGACAGAGTGTAAGTACCTTGAGAGAAATGTTGGACCTAAGAAGCATCAGATGTGGTGTGCAAGAGAGACAACTGCGCTGGTATGGTCATGTGGCAAGAATGGATGAGGACAGCTGTGTGAAAAAGTGCCACACCCTAGCGGTTGAGGGAACCTGTGAAAGAGGTAGACCCAGGAAGACCTGGGATGAAGTGGGGAAGCACGACCTTTGAACTTTAGGCCTCACCAAGGAAATGACTAGTGACAGAGACTTTTGGAAATATGCTGTGCTTGAGAAAACCCAACAAGCCAAATGAGACCATAACCACATGGCCTATGCCAGGAGTGTAACCAGCCCACTTATGCGTACCTTTTCCTTCTTTGGACACTAAAACTCTGCTTGTGAAGACCTGTTGAGGCAAGTGAAATCAAAATCAAAATCAAAATTAAATTTGATGACTGGCATCCGTGCTAGCGGGGTGCAAAGAGCACCTTACAAGTGTGATCGTTGACAGAGTGGCTAACTGGCTTCCGTGCCAGTGGCACATAAAAGGCACCATTCGAGTGTGATCATTGCAAGTGTTGCCTTACTGGCACTCGAGCCCCATGCTAGTAGAGTGTTAAGAACACCATCCGAGTGTGATCATTGCCAGAGCGGCTATCTGGCCTCCATACTGGTGGCACGTAAAAGGCACCATTCGAGCATGATCGTTACCAGCATCACCTTACTGTCACCTGTGCCGGTGGCATGTGTAAAAGATTCGAGCAAGGTCATTGCCAGTACCGCCTTACTGGCCCCATCAGAGTGGCACGTAAAAAGCACCCACTACACTCTGAGAGTGGTTGGCATTAGGAAGGGCATCCAGCTGTAGAAACTCTGCCAGATCAAGATTGAAGCCTGGTGCAGCCATCTGGTCAAATCATCCAACCCATGCTAGCATGGAAAGCGGACATTAAATGATGATGATGGTGATGATATATATATATATATATATATATATACTATCCTCGAAGCTACCCGTTGGGCAGCATTCAGGCTAGTTCCTGCAGAGGGTACCTTTGGGGCATGCAGCCTCAATATTGGGCCACTTTGTGACCCTCTTCCTTTGTTTAATGAAACTTGTTTCTGCAAATGTGCTAAGCATTGATGTTGATCATAGTTTAGTCAATAAGCATAGGAGTGAAATAAATGCAGTAAAAATAGTGGGATCAATGGGTCCCCATTTAAGTGGCCCTTCAGAAATTGAACCGCCTTATGATGCTCCCTGAGGGTTCATGGTATGAAATTCATTGTCATTGCTCCGATTTGGTCACCAATGCCATGTATTTAGTTTAAAATGCAATGAAAATAGGGGGTCAGTGGAGCTCCAATTAGGTGGCCCTTAAAATATAAACCTACTTAGGACATTCCCTGGGATTAGGAGAGTTGCTGGCTTGAGTTTCACTGCACTTGCACCAACGGTTTAGGAGGAGTTAACAAACATAAAAATGTAATGGACAGAGAAACATCACTCCAATTTATATCAAGAAGAGGAGCTGGCAGAAACGTTAGCACGCCGGGCGAAATGCGTTGCTGTATTTCGTCTGCCGTTACGTTCCGAGTTCAAATTCCGCCGAGGTCGACTTTGCCTTTCATCCTTCCAGGGTCGATAAATTAAGTACCAGTTACACACTGGGGTCGATGTAATCGACTTAATCCGTTTGTCTCCTCTGTGTTTAGCCCCTTGTGGGTAGTAAAGAAATATATATATATATATAGTAATAAGAAAATGGAGGGGATCAATAGGTGGTTCATCAACTTTTAGACATTATATTAAGTTAACTTCTTCAGTTATTTACTAAACTGACAATTACAAGAATATACATACATGTATAACATATCATGTTTTACATATAAGATATAAAATATATTAATATATAATATATAAGGATAATAATAATAATAATAATAATTGTGTACAGTGCTCAGGTGCACTACAACTCATCTAAAGTGTATATATAATCAGGTGTAGTTTCGGCGGATTTCGGAAAGCATGAGGGCCTTAAAGGATGCAGTGTCATGGCAGTCAACAACTGACGCAGGCAGTTTATTCCATGCTTCAGCAACTCTGAGCATGAAAAAATGTTTCCGAAAGTCATGGGAGCTGTGTTGTTTTCTGACTTTGTAGGCATGTCCACGTGTGTTGGACACATGGAGATCAAAAAGGTGTTCAGTGTTGTTGGTGAGGTGGTTGATAACTTTGTGGGTGTTTACCAAGTCCGTCGCCAGACGCCGGAGCTTCAGTGAATCCATGCCCAGGGAAACAAGGCGCTCAGAATATGGTAGGTGTCTGATGGAGGGTATGTGTTGGTTGCACGTCTCTGAACAGATTCCAGGAGGTCAATGTTATATATATATATATTTATTGTACTGTATTAATGTCTAATCTTAATGCTCTTGTGTAGTGTTTTAATAAAGTATATGATTCGGTATTATCTGATAGTTGATGAATGATTTAGATATATTTCTCCATTTTCTTATTTTGTATATATATATATATTTATATATATATATATATATATATATATATATATATATATATATATATGAAGATATATATATATTTAATATACATATTTAATACACACACACACACACACGTGTGTGTGTATGTATATGAGATAATGTGAGGGAAGGGGGAAGAGCTGTGTTTTATGAATAAAATATGATATCCTACAACTTGTCACAAAGTTACAATTTCAAATGCCACAGTCCACCTGGATTATACCATATCATATAACAGTTCATCACTGTAAGTGACAGTAAGTGCTTTATTAAGCCTACAGACATAGGAATTCAAAATATACAATGGGTATGGCTTTGAAAAGGAGAAAAGGATGGGCTGTTCTGTGTTATGTTGCTCTAGATAAATTACATCATAAGATTCGTAAGTGGGTGATTACAGGATACCCCTTCACACACACATGTGTACTCATTTATTATTTTCTATTTTTTATTAAGTAGTAAAATGGTAGAGCTGTGGTTTGAGTGCCTTATGTTACTCTCTACATTCTGAGTTTGAATCTAACCAAGTTCAACATTCATCTCTTTGGGGTTGATAAGCAGTGTAATTCATTAGCATTTATCATCATCATCATTTTAGCGCCCACAGTTGGATGGAATTTCTTTATGTGGGTTTTCTAGTGAGAACACCCTTCCTGTTGCCAATCCTTATCTGTTTCCAAATAAGATAATATTTCACCATGGTCAGATGTCTTTGCAGAAGATAACAAATATAGAACACCAATTTCATGACAGTGACACTTGTTCACAACATGATATCAAGACAAGGTGACAGTAGCACATGCACACACACACGTGTGTGTGTGTGTGAGAGAGAGAGAGAGACAAGGTTCTTTTCAATTTCTTATTTCTTTACTGCCCACAAGGGGCTACACACAGAGGGGACAAACAAGGACAAACAAACGGATTAAATCAATTATATCGACCCCAGTGTGTAAGTGGTACTTATTTAATCAAGGTGAAAGGCAAAGTCGACCTTGGCGGAATTTGAACTCAGAACATAGTGGCAGATGAAACACCTCTAAGCATTTCGCCTGGCGTACTAAAGTTTCTGCCAGCTCGCCGCCTTATGTTTCTTTTCAGTTTCTGTCTACCAAATCCACTCACAAGGCTTTGATCAGCCTGGGGCTATAGTAAAAGACACTTGCCCAAGGTGTCACACAATGGGACTGAACCTGAAACCACACTGTTGAGAACCAAGCTTCTCCATCTCACAGCCATGCCTGAGTCTATATAATCAAAAGCTAGCCATGCTGTCATTATCCTGTTATAATGTAAGACTACATTAATGTGTCTTTCCCTTTTTTAAAGTCATGTGGGTTTAGGGAGATTTGGCTGCTATTTTTTGTAGCAGATCAGTGGTCTGGCATAATTGTTAGTGCATAGAACAAAATACCTTGTGGTATTTCTTCCAGCTCTGATTTTGAGTTCAAACCCTGTTCAGATCAATCAACTTCACATTTCATCTATTTGGAGTCAAAAAAATAAAGTACCAGTCTAGGACCAAAATCAGTTTAACCAGCTAACACCTTCTGCTCAAAGCTGATGGCCTAAATTAGAAATTATTATTATTACAGGTGCAGACATGGCCATGTGGGTAAGAAGGTCCCTTTGCAACCATCTGGTTTTGGGCCCAGTCCCACTGTGTGGCACCTTGAGCAGGAACTTCAAATTCCCACATCTACTAGACTAGTTTACCTGGAAGCCCTGTTTCACAGTACCTTGCACAGTACAGTATTAAACTTGCATCATTTATACGAATGTACATGTACCAGTACTTCATTTGATTATTTAAGTAAATTTAATATTTGTTCAATTTAGAGTGTATCGACCAAGGTGACCACCCCTGGTTAAAAAAGATTCAGTAATCTAGAAAGGGTTGTACTTCACAACTACAGTTGTGTCACTTATTTGTATTAAATACGAAAAGATGAACAAAACTTAATAAGTAGTGTATTAGTATATTAGTACTTTTGTTGTTGTCTGTGAGTCATTATCATCACCATTTTTTGTTAGCTCCCCTTTCTGACATGAGTTGTATGGTTTGAGAGGATCCAATGAGTTGGAGGACTATCTTTTAATCCAATGTCTCAGTTTCATAATAGTTTCATAATAGATACCATTCCTAACACCAACCACTTTACTGAGTGTGCCAGATGTATTTTTTCATAGCACCAGCACTACAAGGGCTGTCTTAATCTTAACCTCAGCAAGACTAAAGAGTCCTCTCAAACCTTGTGTTGTCTCTGCTTGATTCGCCAACTACTTTATACAGTGTACTGCGTGTCACTTATACCCCAAACGAATTGAACAAACAAACGTCCCTACTAAGCATTGATAATAATGGCAGAAGTAACAATGACAATTATGATAAATGTTTGAAGTGATTCATCATGGTGCAAGAGACAATAGCAAACTAACTAACAGTCAGTCAGTTGGAACTTTTAGCCATGCATGAGAACCTTTTTGTTACTGCCAGAACAAAAGCATTTTTCAGATCTTTACCTTTTGACCAACAGATTTAAAAAATAATATTTTGTAACTAAACACTTTCAAACTTCGTATACTTGTAGAATGTTTCACATAAAACATCTTTTAGTATTGGCATTGTTGAGAAAATTCTGTATTTTGGAAGTTATTTCTTGTTGAAGTTGTTGTATTTTGGTAATTTCAACCATTTTTCTTTGTTCCAGGTGCAGAAGGCAAAAAAAATGCAAACTTAAGAGACCACTTTCTGGAGCACTACTCCTTTCTGTTGGATACAGAAGTCAAGCCAACAGAAATGCTATCAGAAACCACTCCCTTCCTACCAGTTCAAAAAAACAGGTCCTTCAGTTCGTGCCTGCCTTCTGCATCTGAAACAAAGAAGAAAGCTTTTGTCCTGGCAGTGACAAAGAGATTCTGACATATGGCTAGCAGATTCTGACTGACTGAATGTTAGTTAATTTACTATTGTTTCCTGCTTCATGATGAATCACCCCAAACAATTATTATTATCATTGTCGTTGTCAAGCTTGCAGAAAAATTAACATGCCAGACAAAAAGCTTAGCCACATTTTGTCCATCTCTATGTTCTGAGTTTATCCTTTCTGGGTTTATAAAATATGTACCAGTTGAGCACTGAGATTTATGTAATCCACTAGCGCCCTCTTGCAAAATTCCAGGCCTTGTGCCTATATTTCTTTTATTTATGTGCCCTTTTCAAGCCTAGCCAGGCTCATGGGCCTGGTTTCTCAGTTTCTATGGCATATGTGTTCCCCCCAGCTGGACGGGACGCCAGTCCATTGCAGCATACTCAAGAAACAGGAAGAAAGAGTGAGAGAAAGTTGGGGCGAAATAGTACAACAGGGGTCGCCACCAACCCTTGCCGGAGACGCGTGGATCTTTAGGTGTTTTTGCTTAATAATCACACACAACGCCCGGTCTGGGAATCAAAACCACAATCCTATGTATATATATATATATATACATTGTATGTATGTATATATATATATATTATATATATATACATTGTATGTATGTATATATATATATATATATATATACATACATACATACATACATACATACATACATACAATGGGCTTCTTTCAGTTTTCATCTACCAAATCCAGTCACAAGGCTTTGGTTAGCCCAAGACTATAGTAGAAGACACTTGCCCAGTGGGATTGAACCCAAAACCATGTGGTTGGGAAGCAAGCTTCTTACCACACAGCAACACCTGTATATATCTATCTATATATAAATATATCTATAGGCACAGGCATGGCTGTGCAGTTAAGAAGTTTTAGGTTCTTCTGCATGGCACCTGAGGCAAGTGTCCTCTACTATAACCCTAAGGAGACGCTTGTGCATAAGGGGCCCACACAGTGGGACAACTCAATACCAGGTGGTTGAGAAGCAAACTTCTAACTACACAGATGAGCCCCACACATCTGATGATAGAGTCTGTCACTATGCATGTCCCTGATTCACGAGGGTCGTTGTCGATGATGCTTTCAACTTTCTGACCCAAATTAGCCACCCAGTGATGTCTGGCCATCAAGAATGTCTTGCTCTTTCTTTACCAAGAGTAACTCGTTCCTGGGAGAGGTTTCCAGCTTTTCTTGAGTTTGGCCATGAAGAAACCTACTCTCAGGCAAGAAGCTGCCGTTTTTCCAAACATGGTTATTGGCGGTTAGAATCATGAACACAGAGTGCCTTTTCCATTTTTTTAGTCAAATTTTGGTAATTTTTTATGTCATCACCTGCACGATTTTCACTAACGAAAAAAAAAAAATTCGAATCCTTTGCATGGAATCAAGTACCCTGACCTCCTAATATGCTGTAAATCCTTTATTTTGGTTCGGAAAAAGGTGGGGACGGGGGCGAGGGGGGATATATTAATAATGAACCATGTAATTCACTCTGGAAAATTTATTTCCCTAAAATGTTTTTTTTTCTTAGAATATATATATTCTCTCACAGAACAATTAAAATATATTTATTTTAAATCGTTTATCTTTCTCCCTCGCCCACACACAAAAATTAGTTTGGGCGCGATTAAAAAGAAAATTTTTTTACTTAGTGAAAATTGTGCGGGTGAAAAGATCAATAGATCAATTTTCGAGGCTTCCACCTCACCCCACCCCGTTTTTCGCACCTCCCCCCACAAGGGTTTTGTAGCGTATTAGGTCACAGGAATTCATTCAACGAAAAAAAAAAAAAAAAACGAAAAAATGAGGGGTCTCCCCTTCACCCCGTCTCTTCCAAACCAAAACAAGGAATTAGCAGCATATTAGGAGGTCAGAGTAATTGATTCCACGCAAAAAAAAAAAAAATATACGAGTTTTCTTTCTCTTAGCGAAAATCATGCGGTTGTTACTATAAAAATTTACCCAAATTTTTGCCATACGTCTAGAAAAGAAATGAGAAAATTTAAGTTTGGTGTATGCCGTGTAATATAACAATAAGCCATCTTCCATTTATTACATGCTAAAGTTTGTTCACAAATACTTAGCGTATCCTAGGTACATAAGTGCATACGTATGTGTATTGTATGTGTGCGTGCAACTATATAATTCCCGGTTCGATCCCACCATGTGACAGCTTTGGCGCGTGTGTATTCCCCTAACCGTGAAACGACCAACAGCTTGCCATGTGTGTGTGTGTGTGCGTGACGGAAAACGGATGTTATTTATAGTCCTTTGTAAGCGAGCTGGCAGAAACGTTAGCATGCTTAGCGGTATTTCGTCTGTCATTGCGTTCTGAGTTCAAATTCCGCTGAGGTCGACTTTGCCTTTCATCCTTTCGGGGTCGATTAAATAAGTGCCGGTTACGTACTGGAGTCGATGTAATCGACTTAATCCGTTTGTTTGTCCTTTCTGTGTTTAGCCCCTTTTGGGTAGTAAAGAAATAGGTATTTCGTCTGTCTTTACGTACCGAGTTCAAATTCCGCCGAGGTCGACTTTGCCTTTCATACTTTTGGAGCCGATAATTTAAGCACCAGTTGCGTACTGGAGTCGATCTAATCGACTGGCCTCCCACCCCCAAAATCTCGGGCCTTGTGCCTAAAGTAGAAAAGAATAGTATGCATGCATGCATGTATGTATGTATGTATGTATAAAGTTGATTGTTATGGTTGGTCAGAGTGACAATTGGTTTTGCTTAGCTATATTAAATATATAGATATATCTATATAGCTAACCAAAAGCATGCTTGAACTTACCTACTTTATTAGTATTTTTAAAGCATTATTTTATTGAGTGTGTGTGTGCGTGTCATTAATTATATAATTAAAATAATTACAAGCGTATAATTACAAAGCCGCTTCTTATTCATTCCATCCTTATTAGCTTTTCTATTTTCAGTTAGGTTACGTGTTCGATGCCACAATATCGTTCATCTAACCTATAAAACGAAGAAGGATTGGTTTTTGGCTTTTCCTTAAATTTTATTTCACTCCTAAACTAACCAGTGCCGCACGTCTCGAAGTCTGTAATTAGTGAGAATGTTCGCAATACAAAAGTAACCGGTCTGATTAAAGGGGAGGTAATTACGTAACGTTAATTTTTTTCACGATGCCAAGTCATTTTTATTTATTTATTTTTCGCTTTATATATATAATGTGTTCGTGCATGTGTGTATATTTTATTTATCCATCTGTAAATAGAGTGTAACAGGTTCGTACGTGCTAAGTAAACAGTAGATAAATTCGAGATAAGGTAAGTCGTTAGTCCACCCTGATCTATGTTGATACTGTCTCATATATTAATTATCAAAACATTATTGTTTGTTATGTAGATTTCAAGTGAATTTTATCAATCATTGCTGGAACGACTTACTTTTTTTTAATATCATGTTTGCGATTATGTGTAAGAGTGCGTGTGTGTTGCTTGCGTATTTCGTTAAAATAAGTTCATTAATTAAATTAACCTTCCTAGTTTGATATCAGAATTGTTAATCTACTTGTAGATCTAATATTATCTAATCTTTTTTCCATATATGCTTTTAATGGATTAGATTTAAACTATTCATAGAGTGCAAGTTCAAATAAGTAATTTGTTTTGTAGTAAGTGGGGCTTTTAAGATATTTGTCTTTATTTACTCGATGTCTAAGGAGCTTAAAAGAAATTATTCACCTGTAGAAGAAACACAGTTGTTTATATAAGAGTTAGGAGATAAGGATACTTAAATTTACTTCAGATTTGTTTTATCAGGTTATATTGTACTTACGGTGAGATAATAGTGTTTTGTTTGCTTTTATTTTTACAGTTCTAACACCGATAGACTACTTTAATATTTATTATCTAGCAGTTTATCATTAATCTCACATTGTCACTTAAATATCTTTTAATTTTTTAATTGATTTTAATTGATCTTCTCCACTTCAGTCTTTGCTATAATTTAACATTTTGTCATTAATTTATTAAATTGATTTTTGCCGCTTTTAGCGCGCATACAACACATTTCATCAAACTTCCTTCGATATGAGTCTATACACACACATTTATATATATGTAACGTTCGTCAACCGTTGAAAACGGGTATTTTTCTCTTTGTTGTTAATACAAATTAGGGTATCTATGGCAAACGGTCCTCATGATTACTTACTCAGCTACCTTTGTTTAAATTTGCTTCTCTTTGGTTTTTAACTTCCTCAACCTATACATTTTTGAGACTATTCGTCTGATTAAAGTCTGTACTAACACAAGAAAGAACATTTTTTTTCTTCGCTCCAGTGCACCAGACTGTATCTGGCTTTTTAACAGGTTTACCGATGTGAGTGTGTGTCTATATCTAGCTGTATATATATAGAATACATTTGCTCTAGAAGTTATGTCATTTGACACTTTCCTTTTACCAGAATTCCTTAAACAATCCAACATCGTACGATTTTCGCATTTTGTTGATTAAATAATTTTAAACACCACTAATCAGTTTGAAAATATTTATATAATCACTTATAATCCCCTTCTGTTGTATTATCATTCTGTATAATACATATATATATATATATATATATATATATATATATATATATATATATATATATATATGTATATATATATATATAATTAACTATCTTTAGCTTACTGTATGGAATAAGGCGTGACGCGGCAGCGATCTCCATTTTTGAAAAAAAAATTAGTGCACGTGAAAAACACGTTGTTTTTCTCCTTTTTAGGATGATATATTTATTAACCTATGAGAAAGAAACATTAGCATGTCGTGAAGATTTTAGAATCCCTACGCTTCTACTGTAAAATGTAGCCACGTTCGGTAGAGTTGGGGCCTGCCCTTTATCTGCCCTGCCCTGCCCTGCGTTAGGATTCGTGAATTAACCTCGATTTACAAACTTATTAATTATGTAAGCCAACAGGACGAGCCCCACCCGAACCTCCTTCAAGCAACACCATAGAGTCTTTTTATTTAAATGCCCATTCTATAACACGACCCGAGATCACAGTCTGGCACTTACACAAGACGTGATGGTGATAGCGAGCATGCTTTGATCATATATCTTTTTGATCACAATCGGCCTGGGGCTAAACAAGTTATCCATATTTGCGAATTTCATATACTGTTTTTTTTTTTCTTTCTTTTTGATAAAGTCAGGCCATCACTAAACTTCTCGGAATCGGGTTCCTCATATGACCGGCCATAACTAACAACTATATTAAATTTTACTGCCTAAAAAATTTTTTCGATAGTGTGTTTTTTTTTTTCGGACAGATGCACAACACATACATATATATACATACACACCTTGCTAGTGTTTCACCCCTGCCACAGTCAGTATTTAACTGACAAATACGTTACGGTAATTTCACATTTAATGAGTGCATAATAATAGGTTATATCTATATATATAGATATAACCTATACACACACACACACACACACATAGCAACTATACAAAAACTTATCAACTAAAGAAAAAAAAAACGAAAAAAGGCGGAAAACCTTGAGTGCCGAACTAAAATCAGTTCTGTAGCTCTTAATCAATATACATAAGTGTTAAAAACAAGCACAGTTTGTCCCTACAACTCTCGGGGTTGTGGATCCAGGATCGGCATTCTGAGACACCATACCCATTTCGTTTGTAGTTAGTTCGATTAAGAAGGGTTGAGTTCGTAGCTCTCTAGTAGCGGCCCTACCAGATTATGTGGTCAAAGTGGCTGATTGCTATTGGAATTAGGTTTTTGGATATCGATGATTATAAAGATATTGTGTACAAGGAGGGAATTCCCGAATGTTGTTTTCTAAAGCAAGGAAAGTTAGTGCAAAGTTATATAGAGCGAGATACAGCAGATAATAGCAGAAATGAAGCGGGTATATTTGGACGTGGGCGGTTCACGGTTTGTTAGGTCGGAGACACAGATATCATTGTTATTGCTGTTTAATCCCAGGTCGGATCTGTTTAAGCTGAAATGTTACCACAGGCATTCTCCCGCATTGTCTATCTATGTCTCTTCTCTTTTCAAAGATAGGGTATAAATATAAGGAAATTGGATTGTTTTTTTTCTTCTGATCTACAAGGAGATAGTACGGAAATATAATTCATCGGTGGGTTAGTGGTTAATTCATGAAAACTCTACTGTCGCTATCACCATTACGTCTGTTCCCTCGAGATAATTCGGTATTCAAATATCACTGGGGTCGACTTAGGCGATAACATACACAACTTTCCCTATTCAAATTAAGCTTTGCACTTTGTGAGAAAAAATACTAAACCTCTGTCAGATAAAGGTCACTTATGTTTGACAACTTCTCTTACACAATTTTTGTTTCCACTTTAGTTCTATCTCTCGCATTCTGATTTAAAAATAATATCAAAATACATGACTGGAGTAAAAGGAGAAAAATGTTAGTAAGATGAGGGAAGAAATGAAAAGGAAAAAAAAAAGACGAAAAAATATATTTAGTGAATGTCTGGTTCTGCTTTCCTTTGACCCGCATTCTGTCAGAAAGTCAGTATCATTTAAAGGAATAATTTATCTGTAAACTATATGTAACTTTCATTCAATGTACAACGTTATTCAAGAACTGCACCATAGCACACAGTCAAAATGTGTGTTGTCGGCAAAAACCAAGAACAACTTAAAATTTTTCAGGATATCGTCTAACAATATAACTCATTGTCAAACCGAAGTCCACGCCCACTGTCTTACATAGTTTCAGTTTGTTGTCTTTGACAACAGCCAAGACCAGACTATGTAGGCGGAATGGAGAGGAACTCCCGTATTTTAACGTAAATAAATCGATGAGGCTAATAAAAATTAACTCAACTATTATTTTTCGTGCAGATGGCATATTTAATATATAATAGGCGCAGGCGTGGCTATATGGTTAGAAGCCCGCTTCCCAACCATGTGATCTGGGTTTAGTCACACTGCATGGCACCGTGGGCAAGTGTCTTCTACTATTCCCCAGGCCGACCAAAGCCTTGTGAATGGATTTGATGGGCTGTAACTAGAAGCAACCCATTGTATATATGTATACATGTGTGCGTGAGCGTGTGATTTTCCTACTCCAACATTCGACAACCGATTTTGATTTGGTTACGTCTCCTTGGGCAAGTGTTTTCTATTATAATACTGGGTCAACCAAAACCTTGTGAGTGGATTTGGTATGCAGAAACTGAAAGAAGCCTGCTGTGTGTGTGTGTGTGTGTTTACACTTGTCTAGATGTTGTATGCTGTTTGTATATGAGTATCACCATCATCATACAAACAAGATTGTTCGTTTGCAGTCTTCTGTGAGAAACATGACTAGCTATGAGAAAATATTTCACTTGGAAACAGGTGAGGGTTGATTTCAGGAAGAGCATCCGGCCATAGAAAATCTGCCTCAGCAAATTCTGTCTGACTCGTGTAAGCATAGAAAAGTGGATTAAATGATGATGACTTTAATTTAACATAATGTGATTTTTGTAGGAGAAAATTTAGTTCATCAGCTGATGGATTTAATTTTAACATAAATCTTTTATTGACTGTAGCAAGATTTGAGATGAGGCACAGAAACTAATATCTATGTCAATACATTGCCATCATAAGGTGGCAAGATGGCTGAATTGTTACCATACTGGACAAAATGCTTATTTCTTTATTGCCCACAAGAGGCTAAACACAGAGGGGACAAACAAGGACAGACAAACAGATTAAGTCGATTATATCGACCCCAGGGCGTAACTGGTACTTATTTAATCGACCCCGAAAGGATGAAAGGCAAAGCCGACCTCGGCGGAATTTGAACTCAGAATGTAACAGCAGATGAAATACTGCTAAGCATTTCACCCGGCATGCTAATGTTTCTGCCAGCTCGCTGCCTTCTGGACAAAATGCTTAGGGGTATTTTGTCCATCTTTACCATTCTGAGTTCAGATTTCTCTGGGGTCAACTTTACCTTTCATCCTTTTGGGGGTCAATAAAATAAGTACCAGTTGAGCACTGGGGTTGATGTAATTGACTAAAGTACATCTCCTGAACTTGCTGGTCTTGCACCAAGATTTGAAACCAATATACGTAAATGTATGCATAACCTGTATAAGTAGTTGACTGGCAAAGTTGTTAGAATATTGGATAGAATGCTTTGCAGTATCTGTCCTAACTCTGTGTACATTTAGTTCAAATCTGACTGAAGTCAACTTCACCTTTTATGCTTTCAGGGTCGATAAAAATGTAGTAATCAAGAGTGGTGGGTTGGCGGAACTTTTAGAGCATTGAATGAGATGCCTTGTGTTGTCTGTGTTCTGGCTCTTTGTGATCTAACATTGGTATCAACCTGCACCAGCCCTAAAACAGTGGCTTTTCCCTTACAATATTGTTGGTGTTGCAAGGAGCAATTCCTATACATGGGCAGCTGTCAGTCTTCCTCAAAAAATTTTGTCCAGGTCTGTGTATTCAGATGTAAATATATGGTTAACCCAGACCAGTGGAAGTCTTTCCAACAGCATGCATATCACATTACATGCTGAGCTTATATATGAATGTGTGTAAGTAAATCTGGGTGAACAACAGTGTTAGAAAATATAAATGGCTTGCAAAGATGCTGCAATAGCAGAATAAAAGTCAAACTGTGCAATAAAAAAAGCTCTATAGCAAAAGCTTTTTCAATATAACATACTTAACATGTGAAGGCACATGGGTCAGTGGTTAGAGCATTGTGCCCACAATTATGAGGTAGTCAGTTTGATTCAGTTTGACTGGGCTATGTGTTGTGTTCTTGAGCAAGACACTTTATTTCATGTTACTCCAGTTCACTCAACTGTAGAAATGAGTTGCACGTCAATGGTGCCAAGCTGTATCGGTCCCTTTGCCTTTCCCTTGGATAACATTGGTGGTATGGAAAGTGGAGGCTGGTATGCATGGCCAACTGCTGGTCGTCCGGATTTATATCTTGGAGGGTAATTTTCTAGGTGCAATCCCATGGTCATTCATGACTGAAGGGGGTTTTTACCCTAACATGTATGTCATTGAAAAGTCAGTAGCTGCAGTTTTCATCTGGGAAAAATCCCTTTATAGATATATTGTGTTAAAAAAACATGAGACACTTCAGAGCAGGCAAAATTAAATCACCCCAGAAGTGGCTACGAGAGCCACAAATACATATTTTGCTGTTGTTTCAGCTTGTCAATGTCAGAGACTCTTGTCATTTTTGAAAGGAAATCAAATCAGCTAGTTTAAAGTATATAGAGATAATATATATACTATACACTGATTTGCAAAGGCACCCCGTAAGCAGAATAAGATTCAAATTATGCAATAGAAGCTGCTTTTTAGTGAAAGCTTTAAATAATATAACATACTTGGTGTATGTGTGTGCATTTGAACAGCCAGAAGCTATATCCCTTTATAGAAATACTAGCACTATGACCCGGCAACACTGTCCAAATCTCTGACCAATCACATACAGCTAGCTGGCATTCAATTGGCGTATCAAGTTTCGGGCATTTTGATTGGGTTTTGGATAGAAAATTCACAATAAAGTCACTTCTATTGATTTTTTAATGGCTTTGCGGGGTGACTGGGGGAAATGTAAAGATGTGCACGACCACCTTTGGACGGTTTTGAATGACCATAGAAAGTGTAAGCCCTCTAACTGAAAAATTGTGGATTTGTATAAAGGACACGCACGCAGACATTTTGCCATTTATATATAGAGAGATTGTGTTGAAAAATGCTATACACTTGAGAGCTAGGCAAAAGGAAATGACTGTGAGAGTGACAAATATTTTGTTTGTTATATAGACTTGAAGCATGCCTGAGATGTTTTTAGGGAGGAGAAGGAAATAGCTAGCAAGTTGTGATATTGTTGTTTCTACCAAAGTCTTTAGTGATGTTAGGCGAGTTGGTTTCAGACATAAAATTAAAAATCAAAAAGCGGTTAGAGTATTGATTGGGAAAAGGTAGGTAAAGTGTTGACTTCTAAGGTAAGTGTAACATCTGTAGGTAATGATTAAATTGTAGGACGTAGTTACAATGAAATACAGGTGAATAATAGTAATACTAATGATTTCTTACATAGATACAAAATTTCGAATTTGAGGGGAGTGAATGAGCCCATTATACTACCTTAAGGCAGCTTGTTGGTATTTTATTTTATCAACCCTGGAAGGATGAAAGGCAAGGTTGATCTTAGTTGGGATTTGAACTCAGATAATATAGAGCTAGAATAAACACTTCAATTCACCACCCTGAAATCTTTTCTAATATAAGCACAAGTAAGGTGGTGAACTGGTAGAATTGTTAGCATGCTGGGTGAAATGCTTAAGGGGCTAAACATAGAGGGGACAAACAAGGACAGACAAAAAGATTAAGTCGATTATATCGACCCCAGTGTGCAACTGGTACTTAATTTATCGAGCCCAAAAGGACGAAAGGCAAAGTTGACCTCGACGGAATTTGAACTCAGAATGTAGCAGCAGACGAAATACCACTAAACATTTTACCCGGCGTGCTAACATATCTGCCAGCTTGCCATCTGTCTTTACATTCTGAGTTCAAATTCCACTGATGTCAACTTTGCTTTTCATCCTTTTAGGGTCAAAATATGTAGAGTTGAACACTAGGGTCAAAATATGTAGAGTTGAACACTAGGGTCAATGTAATCAACTTAACCTCTCCTCTGAAACTGCTGTCCCTATGCCAAAATATGAAACCAGTATAAGCACAGGGCCTAAGACTTTTGTGAGTAGAGGGAGTAGTACATGACTAATAATTTACTTTATTAAACTCATTAGAAGAATGAAAGTCAAAGTTCACCTCAATGGGGTTTGAACTCAGAACATAAAGAACTGAACAAATGTCACAAGGAATTTTGTTGAATACTCTAATGATTTTATCAACCTGTCACCAACACACGGTCACACATGTTGTGAGTGGGTGTAATTAATTTAGTTAATGCTCTAGTACTTGATTAACATTTATTCATTAACCCCTGAACAGCTGAAGGCAAAGTCGACTTTGGCAGAATGTGAACACAGAATACAAAGGACATGACTAAATATCAACACTACATTTTGTCTATCAGTCTATCAATCAATCAGAGATGTCATCCACTACCTTTCAATAATAATAATAATAATAATAATCATCATCATCATCATCATCATCGTTTAGCGTCCGTTTTCCATGCTAGCATGGGTTGGACGGTTCAACTGGGGTCTGTGAAGCCGGAAGGCTTCATCAGGCCTAGTCAGATCTGGCAGTGTTTCTATGGCTGGATGCCCTTCCTAACGCCAAAATAATAATAATAATAATAATAGTAGTAGTGGTAATAATAATAATAATAATAATAATAATCTATGCTAGCTTAATTACTCTGTGTACCTAACTGTAACTGGAGATCTAGCTAAATACATTTTATTGATGTACAAGGTGTATTCCAGAAGTTTTGAGACTTTTTAGGAGAGGCAGTTACAACTATCCAAGATTATTGTAATTTTAGTACATCGTTCTCTTCTTTTTCGCCCTTTTCAAGCCTAACCAGGCTCATGGGCCCAGTTTCCTGGTTTCTGTGGCGTATGTGTTCCCCCCAGCTGGACGGGACGCCAGAACATCGCAGTGTTACTCAAGAAATAGAAAGAGAGAGTAAGAGAAAGTTGTGGCAAAAGAGTACAACAGGGGTCGCCACCAACCCCTGCCATGACCATTCCGTCTTTTTATATATTGACTAATATATTATTTCTTTTAAATAGTAAGGTGTGATCTGAGGAGATTTGGTTGCTATTTCTTGCAGGTTTAGTGACCACATACAGGCTTCAATTTGTGGTATTTTTCTCTCTAGGTCAGCTCTAATTAAGTCAACAGATGATTAAAATCATTCCTGCTATGACCATGCCATTTTTTGTTCAGCTACAGTTTATCAAAGATTATATTATCATCGTGTTCTCTTTTTCGTTAATGATATGATGGAAATTTGGCTGTTATTTCTAGCAGGTCAAGCAATTACCGTAAATCTTCAAGTATAATCTGCAATGTTTTCTCAAAATTTAAAGGTAAAAATTCGTAGTGCGTACTATATACGAGGTTAAAAATGAAAAATATTTTCTAAGTAATGTCCGAGTCTCTATTTGTTGTCTGGCAATGTTTATTTAGATGCATTTTATGATGTTGGACACAAAAATACCTTAAGCTAAGCCTGAAAGCAATGAAGTCATAAAAGAATCATCCATAACTTGCAGTAAGCAACATTTATTAAACGTTATTACTGTTATTTCTTTATTTTCTGTGAACAAAATGCACAAAAAAGCTACACGTTTGCATTATGTTATATGTACAATAATAATAAAGTACGTTACCGTATACATTTTTACAAACCAAGGACGTTATATAGACAACCTTGACTCAAGTTAGAGAAGGGGTGCGTATTATACACAAGGTTTAGGTTTTTCAGAGGTACAGCCCCCTAAAAATCCCCTGCGTATTATACTTGAGGATTTACGGTAGATAGTCTCTTTTAGTGACTATAAGGAACAATTAGCAAAATATCAGGGAATGTTAACTGAAAGAGACCAGTATCCCATCAAAGAAGATATTTGTCTTTTGAGTACTTAATACTACAAAACTGGTTCAGAGGGAAAGCTCTTACTTGCTCCTTTGGGATCTCAGGAGCTATTTATAATTAAAGGGAAAGAAAAACTTAATCAGTAGTTTTAAAGTATAGTCAGTCATTCAAGGATGTAAAAATCAATTAAACTTAATTTGCAATTATTTCACGAGTTTCAAAAACAACAGGGTGGCACCCATGACTTTTGGAAACACTGTCTCACACCCTGAATTGTTGACACATGGAATAAACTAACCGAATTAGTTGCTAGGACACTACATCTTTCAAAACTTCCATGTGGCCTCAAATATGTCAACTCTACTCCTGATGTATCTGTCTTTGCTTTCCTCTCTATGGCTCTTTTACGGTTCATTTTTCTGTCTTTTGTGTTTTATTCTGTATACTGTGCATGTATTTCTGGCTTTTATTGCTGTCTTTCTTTTCTTGACTTATTACTGCTTTCTCTACCCTCTTTTATTCTTTTCTGACATGTTATGGTGCACCTGAGAATTGTAAATAATAAGCTTATTATCATTATTGTTATTATTATTTTTATCAAGTGAGCGAGCAGTGCATGCCATCAAAATGACACTGGGGTAAAATATACGAAGCCCAGTCATTTTTGTCTGTCCTTGTTTGTCCCCTCTATGTTTAGCTCCTTAAGCATTTCACACAGCATGCTAACAATTCTACCAGTTCACCACCTTACTTTCAGGGTGGTGAATTGAAGTGTTTATTCTAGCTCTATATCGTCTGAGTTCAAATCCCAACTAAGATCAACCTTGCCTTTCATGACTACCCGTCTGATAAGGGTACACTAGGCACATGCATCACAACCATATGTGCGCAACCTTGCCATCATGACTACCCGTCTGATAAGGGTACACTAGGTACACGCATCACAACCATATGTGCGCAACATGGTGATCTCATATCAAGATAAACAGCACATGATCTTGCAGTTAGAATTTTCTTCTGGTCGAGTAACCCATCCTGCTCAAAGGTCCCTGAACAAGGGTTGTTTAAGGATGTTGAATGAAACACCTATGTCTCCAGAGGTGAATTATACAAACCCCAAAGAATCCCTCTCAACACATATCGTCAGCCATTAAGAGACATGCTCAACTGGTTACAGTCAAACAACTGACAAACAAATCTATTGAGCAGAATATTTGATGTAGCCCATCTTTTATACCACGACAAAACAATGTACATGATAACACTTCCAATCAGTTAAGATCAAAAGCCACGAGAGCCACTGCCTGGTACTACATCATGGCATTTATTATTATTATTATTATTATTATTATTCAGTAGTTTTATTTTTATAGCGTGCTTTCACTTCACTACCGAGCGCAGCTCTGTGTGCCTTGGGTATTATTATTATTATTATTATTATTATTATTGTTATTATTTTTATTATTATTATTGTTATTATTTTTATTATTATTATTGTTATTATTTTTATTATTATTATTATTACTATTATTATTATTATTATTCCTGTAATGTTCATTGTCCATGCTGGAATGGGCTGCCCTTCCTAATGCCAACCATTCTGAGAATGTAATGGGTGCTTTTACATGCTACCAGCACAGGTGCCATGACTACAGTTTTACTTGGCTTGACAGGTCTTCTCAAGTACAGCATATCACCAATGGTCTCAGTCACTAGTCATTACCTCCACAGTGCCCAAAGTTTGAAGATCATACTTCACCATCTCTTCTCATGTCTTCCTGGGTCTACCTTTACTGTAGTTTCCCTCTACAGTTATAGATTGGCACTTCTTTACACAGCTGTCCTCATCCATACACCTCACATGACCATACCAGTGCAGTCATCTCTCTTGCACACCACATCTAATGCCTCTTATATCCAAATTTTCTCTCAAAATGCTTATTCTCTGTCATATTATTATTATTATTATTATTGTTGGCAGAATTGTTAGCTAGCAGAATAATTAGCATGCCAGGCGAAATGCTTAGCAGTATTTCGCCTGTCACTGCATTCTGAGTTCAAATTCCACTGAGGTCAACTTTGCCTCTTATCCTTTCAGGGGTTTATAAATTAAGTACCAGTTACATACTGGGTCAATCTAATCGACTGGCCCCCTCC